>NC_055689.1:12222376-12523876 GCF_017639745.1 Melanotaenia boesemani
GCTCCCAACAGAATAGGCGTGGTGAATGCTAGGTCAGTGACAAACAAAACCTTCATCCTAAAGGACTTCTTCATCTCCCGAGCATTGGATTTCTTCTGTGTAACTGAATCATGGATGAATGTCGGTGAGTCCAGTGCTATTTCTGAACTGTTGCCCTGTGGCTGCACATATTTCAACTCTCCAAGGACATCGGGCCAAAGGGAAGGAATACTGACTGTTTATGAAACGACTTCTAAATGTAAGCAGCTCACATTATCGGAGCCTTTCTCCAGCTTTGAGCTGCGTTTATTTGAGTTGGGTCATTCTCCCCCAAAGCTGTGGGCGGTGATTTACTGACCACCGAAGTATAATAAGGACTTTATATGCGACTTTTCAGATTTCTTGGCTGATTTCATGCCTAAATATGGACAAGTTTTAATTGTCTGAGATTTTAAAATTCATGTTTGTCGTCCTAATAAGCTGCTGGCTAAAGACTTTTTAGATCTTGCGGACTTTTAGTCATACACAGTCTGTGAGTGGCCCCACTCAGGAACGAAGTCACATACTGGATCCTGTTTTATTGGATGGCATACCTGTTTTTAACCTAGTAATTGGGGGTGGTGAGGACAGCTCAGGGGATTGTGGCCCGCCGCCTACCAGATCTGGACTCCATCTACACCGCCTGAGTCCAGAAGAGGGCCAGATACATTGTAGCCGACCCCACCCACCCAGGCAATGTACTGTTTTTACCACTTCCATCAGGAAAGCGGTACAGGAGCATTAAAACCACCACAAAAAGACTCAGAGACAGCTTCTTCCTCAGAGCTGTGAAAGCAATAGCCCAACACTTATACATCCCACCACAATACACACACACATTGAAGATTCACACTCCCGACACACACAAACACACCTCCGTCCTTGCACTAGGTTGCACTTTATCTTTCTTTATCTATCTTTGAATTCTTTCATTTTCTTACATCTTTTTTATCGTTTATATATTTTATATCTTCATTTTTTTAATTAAGTATTTTTCTATTTCCTTATTTATGTGTGCTAAGCCAAGAGACTCTTTAAAATTTTGTTATCCTTGCATAATGACAATAAACATCTTGAATCTTGAATCTGATCACATGCCTGTTTTATTTGAGGCCGCTTTGGCCTGTAATACAGTTAAACCTCGCGCTGCTGTTTGGCACACTTTTAACCCTTCCACTGTTGTATGCTTTTCAGCTGTGTTTGATGTCAGTTATGTCACATCTGAGTCTAAAGACACAGAAGAGCTAAGGTCTTGGTTTCACAACACCTGCGAAACTGTTTAGACTCTGTGGCACCATTTAAAACAAAGCTGATCAGAACTAAATCTGAGCCCTGGCTGCATGACACCATTCATACTGTCAGACGTGAGTGCAGAAAGGCAGAACTCAAGTAGAAAAAAAATAAACTCTAGGTATCTTTTCAAATGTTAAAGGACTGCTGGCATCATTTTCAAATAAATGTGAAAGATGCTCAGAGAAAACACCTATCAGATATTATTCTGTTAAACTGCCACAAGCCGCGTGTTTTATTTGGCACTATTAGCAATGTTCTTAAAGCCCCACACTTTATGGAGGTCTCCCCTGCTATATGTGAAAACTTTCTTAATTATTTTTGTGACAAAATCACTCTTACAAGGGCTTAGATCTCGCCACTTGGTTTTGATCCTTCAGTCCCTGTCACTTGCTCTGCTGTCTTTGATCAGTTTGAGTCTGTGACTTTGTGCTTTTTAGATGAGATTTTTTTTGTGTTTTGTAGCCATTAGGTTCTTCAAACAATGCCATCCCTTCTCAACTTCTTAAAGAGGTCTTTCCAACTGTAGGTCCATCTGTTCTTACAGTCATCAATAGCAGTCTGGCTTCTGGTATAGTCCCAGGAAATTTTAAACATGCGGTAGTTCAACCATTGGTCAAAAGCCTGATCTGGATCCCTCAGTTTGTACAAATTACAGGCCCATTTCCAAATTTTTTTTCTCTCAAAAGTGCTGGAAAAGATAATGTATACTCAACTATTGGCCTTTCTGAAGGAGCACAATAGTCTAGAGATGTTTCAGTCAGGTTTTAAATCTCCACATAGTACAGAATCAGCTCTTCTAAGATATTTTATTAGCTACTGACTCTGGGGACTTTGTTGTTCTTTTACTTCTTGATTTATCTGCAACTTTTGATACTGTGGATCATGAAATTTTGATTAGGTGGGCATTAGAGGCACAGCTCTACAGTGGTTTAGGTCTTACCTTACTGATAGGACATTTTGTGTCAACCTTGGTAATGCTGTGTCGTCTTCTGCCTCTTTCTTATATGGGGTCCCACAAGGTTCAGTTTTAGGCCCTCTACTATTTTCTGTATACCTGCTCCCACTAAGTTCCATACTCAGGAAACACGGTATTTCATTTTGCTGTTATGCAGATGATAGTCAGATTTATATGTTCATAAAAAAGACCAATCCCTACTTTGTCAGAGCACTGCTTCAATGTCTCCATGATATAAAGGTATGAATGGCCTGTAATTTTTGAAATTTCACTAAAGACAAGACTGAGGTTACGGTTTTTAGTGGCACAGATGGGTCCTCCCCTGTAGATCTGGTTTATTTGGCCCAGTACAATGAGCCAGTCATCAAAAACCTTGGTGTTAAAAAGTATTGTGATTTTAAATTTGACAGTCAAGTAAAGGCAGTTGTAAACGCAAGCTTTTTTTCAGGTAAGGCAACTTGCCAAAGTAAAGCCTGCTATTACGAAGCGTTATTCATGCCTTTATAACCACTTGGCTGAACTACTGTAATGGATTGTATTTTTTGGTTAGTGGGTCTTCCTTTGCTTGCCTTCAAATGGTGCAAAATGTTGCTGTGTGTCTTTTAACTGGCACACGTAAACCTGAACACATTTCTCCGCTTTTATCATCGCTTCATTGGCTGCCTGTTTTTTTTTTTTTAGAATTTAGTTTAAAATAATTTTGTTTTTAAATCTCTCCATGGTCTGACACCATCCTACTTTGCTGAGCTCCTTCACCTTATATACCTTTACGCTCTTTAACATCAGTTGATCAGCTGCTCTTGATGGTGCCAAGAACAAAGCCTAAGCTCCGAGGAAATCGGGCCTTTGCTGTTGCTGGTCCCAGATTGTGGAACGATCTGCCTCTGCATATCAGACAGGCCTCCTTTTTGCCTGATTCTAAATCCCTTCTTAAAACTCACATTTTCCTTGGCTTTTTTACACTCTTGACATTTTGACATTTTGCTTCTGTTTGTTTTGTTTTTTTTTAATTCAATACAATTCAAATTTATTTATACACTACCGTTCAAACGTTTGGGGTCACTTTGCCATGGGATTCAATAGGGAAGTGACCCCGAACTTTTGAACAGTAGTGTATAGCACAATACAAACAGCACCTGCTGACCAAAGTGCTTCACAGATAAAAACAGATAAAATAACAATAAGACAACCAAAGAATTACAATAAATTTACAATAAAATAACCATGAAACTACCAAGTAACTTTTATTTTAATTTGTCTTCATTTTTATTTTATTGTTTTGATTAATTTTATTCTTGCTTTTAGTCTTCTGTACAGCACTTTGGACCTCTGTAGTTGTTTTAAAAGTGCTTTATAAAAAAAGTTGGATTCAAAGTCATCATTTTACTTTGTGGCAATGTTGTCGGATTCTTCTCTGATGTTTTACCAGATGTTCATACAACCACCTGATAGGTCTGAGTTGATTCTTCTGAGATCTGTTAACTAATAAATACCCATAATTAACCACTAGCCAATTATCAATTATCTACAAAGTGCAGGATATGTAGGAGTGTAGTGCATATAGACATATACCTGATGCATTTGTATTGAAATCAGAAGTATCAAACCCCTGCCTCTCCCACATTTGTGATAAGAATGATTAGAGATTATTTTCAAGCTAGAGACAGAATGCTGCCTTCATAACTTCAGACTTTTAGCGCTTCTCACAAAACCGTTGCCTCTGTGGGACTTATAGATCCCTTACTTATGACAGGATCTGTGAGTATTTCTAATTCTATTATCAGTATTGGCCCAACTCTGATTAAACATGAAATTGATGGTGCATGATCCAGATTTTAAACCGTCTAGTCTATACATGATGTTTATAGCTCAACAAAGGTCCAAAATATTATTTTATATACTTTATGCTTGCCCTGTAATTAACCCATTTCCTATAAGAACTGTATAAGAAATAAGCATGTTTGATATAAATGTAGATTTTTGATAAAAATGGTCTGTATTTACAGTGTGTTCAGAATTATTAGGCAAGTTGTATTTTTGAGGATTAATTTTATTATAGAACAACAACTATGTTCGCAATGAACACAAAAGACTCATAAATATCAAAGCTGAATATTTTTGGAAGTTGGATTGGGGCTTTTTTAGTTTTAGTATCTTAGGAGGATATTTCTGTGTGTGCAGGTGACTATTACTGTGCATAATTATTAGGCAACTTAACAAAAACCAATTATATACCCATTTCACTTATTTATTTTCACCAGGGAAACCAATATAGCAACTCAAAATTTACAAATATACATTTCTGGCATTCAAAAACAAAACAAAAACAAATCAGTGACCAATATAACCACCTTTCTTTGCGAGGACACTCAAAAGCCTGCCATCCATAGATTCTGTCAGTGTTTTGATCTGTTCACGATCAACATTTCGTGCAGCAGCAACCACAGCCTCCCAGACACTGTTCAGAGAGGTGTACTGTTTTCCCTCCCTGTATATCTCACATTTCATGAGGGACCACAGGTTCTCTATGGGGTTAAGATCAGGTGAACAAGGAGGCCATGTCATTATTTTTTCTTCTTTTAGACCTTTTCTGGCCAGCCACGCAGTGGAGTACTTGGATGCGTGTGATGGAGCATTGTCCTGCAGGAAAATCATGTTTTTCTTGCTGACTTCTTCCTGTACCACTGCTTGAAGAAGGTGTCTTCCAGAAACTGGCAGTAGGACTGGGAGTTGAGCTTGACTCCATCCTCAACCCGAAAAGGTCCCACAAGCTCATCTTTGATGATACCAGCCCATACCAGTATCCCACCTCCACCTTGCTGGCGTCTGAGTCGGAGTGGAGCTCTCTGCCCTGTACTGATCCAGCCACGGGCCCATCCATCTGGCCCACCAAGACTCACTCTCAATTCATCAGTCCATAAAACCTTACAAAAATCAGTCTTATGATATTTCTTGGCCCAGTCTTGACGTTTTATCTTGTGTGTCTTGTTCAGTGGTGGTCGTTTTTCAGCCTTCCTTACCTTGGCCATGTCCCTGAGTATTGCACACCTTGTGCTTCTTGGCACTCCAGTGATGTTGCAGCTCTGAAATATGGCAAAACTGGTGGCCAATGGCATCTTTGCAGCTTCACGCTTGATTTTCCTCAGTTCATGGGCAGTTATTTTGCGCCTTGTTTTTTCAACACGCTTCTTGTGACCCTGTTGACTATTTTGAATGAAACGCTTGATTGGTCGATGATCACGCCTCAAAAGCTTGGCAATTTTAAGAGTGCTGCATCCCTCTGCAAGACATCTCACTATTTTTGACTTTTCAGAGTCAGTCAAATCTCTCTTCTGACCCATTTTGCCAAAGGAATGGAAGTTGCCTAATAATTATGCACACCTGATATAGGGTGTTGATGTCATTAGACCACACCCCTTCTCATTACAGAGATGCACATCACCTGATATGCTTAATTGGTAGTAGGCTTTCAAGCCTGTACCGGTTCGAGTAGAACAACATGCATAAAGAGGATGATGTGGTCAAAATACTCATTTGCCTAATAATTCTGCACACACTGTATATAGCGCTTTTACCCAAAGCACTTTACATGATACATCACGTTCAACCATTCACACACACATTCACACACTGATGGCAGAAGCTGCCATGCAAGGCCCATCAGGAGCAATTTGGGGTTCGGTGTCTTACTCAGGGACACCTCGACATGAGCTTGACAGGCCGAGGATCAACCCTCAGGCTACAAGACGACTACACTACCCACTGAGCCATGCCGCCTCTTTTGTGCCATTAAACACAGTGTGGCATATAAACCACTGATCAATGCATGTAGTAATGCAAATGTAAACAGATCTTATCCTTTAAAAAGTTACAGCCTAAATTTTTAATCTTACTGTCAAAAACATCTGTTATGTGCAATAGTACTGCATCTTGTATCAAGGAATCCTAAGAAGTTCAGAATCTACTGATAAAACTTGGAGTTTGGTGGATCTAAAAAATGATAATGTATCTGTCTTTTGTCATTAAACTGAATGTTTATCAACTGTCAGAATCTGCAGTCAGCGCATGCAATGGGCAGATGTTGCTGTCTCATTAGCTCTGTTGTTTTATAACCAGCCACACAAATGATTTTCTGGTATCCCTGATTGTGCAACTTAGACCAGACTTGGAATATTCGTTTGTTTTCATTCATCTCACAGTCATTGTTCCAAACTTACTTTTATGACAATGTGAGCAACTTTATAAAAATCTGTTTTCTGGGAAAATGTTTTTTTTTTTTCTTCTTCGTTCCTTTTTGGGCCTCCCAGGCTGTAATTCTGTGAAGTCGTTTCTCTAACTGTGACACTGTTTTTTTTTTGTTTTTTTTCCAACTGGTGTCTAGCCTTTTGGAGGGGATGGCTGGTGTGACACCATCAACAACAGGGCCTACTGCCAGTATGATGGAGGAGACTGCTGCCCGTCTACACTCTCCACAAAAAAGGTACATTAACGCTTTACTTTGGTAGCTCATCAGATCTGTTTTCCATCAGAGTTTTACTAATATCTAACAAACAAATCTTCCAATTTCAGTCTACCTTATAAAAATGTGGTAAAGTGTTTGAGGACATGTTGTGATGTCTTGTGAGGCTGAAGCTGCATTCAAAGTCAGATTCTTCCTGTTTACAGAAGGAGAATTAGTCTGTTTTGGCATGAACACTGTGCTGCTATGCAGGAGACTTCTGCTAAGCAAACAAACCTAAATCCCTGCTACCTTCCTCTCTCCTCTCTTTGCGACTGGGCCTATTTAGTCTCCCTCGTCTGTGCTTAAAACAACAGAGGAGACGTGTGCATTCCAGCTTTTCCACTCAAATTGTAAATAAGCAGGTTTTCATCGCCCCGCGCTGCTACACACTTCCTCACCTCTCATAATAAGCTGTTACGCTGCTGCAGAAGCTAGAAGTTATGGACAACAGAGTGCTCTTGGATAGGCATTTGGATAAAATAAATCAGGTTTTGGTGCCTGCACCGTGTGTTGCAGGCCTTTTAAATGAAACACTCTATTTCTATTTTGGGCCTAATCAGTTTGAGGTATATGTTGGATGTCTGTGTTTATCCATCCTAACATGCTCTCCCTGGCGACAGCTGGTTTGTGCACGCTTCCACATGCAAATGTATCACTTAAGACTAATTGCGCTAAATGACTGCTGCACACACTGGGTGGCTAAGAGGAATGGTATGAATAATAATGAGTGCGCACAGGTCAGGCAGTGCTGGAAACCAGACCACTCATTCCCTCAACTGCTCCTGAATAAACACATCTTTTTTCCTATTTTTCTGTGCTTTCATGAGAATGTCTCTGCCATGTGGATATTTGGGAAGCGCCCCCCCCCCCCCCCCCCCCTCTCTAATATACCCTATTTGGCTACTGTACAGCCGCATATTCATGACACTCATTCAGGGGGCCCTGCCTATTAACTCCTATGGCGTACAGTTGGCCGAGCCCTCTGCTGTCTCCTCCATGTCCGCGGCACGCCATGACTCACCCGTAGCTCCTTCCTCAATGGAGAAGGAGTTCAGCGAGTGTGTAGCTGCCGTCATAATAAATGAGCTGCCAGACTGCCACTAACTGCTCTTTTACAGAGGAAAGGGGGGGAGGTGGAGGGTATAAGTGTGGGAGCAGAGAGGTGTCTGACGGCTTGCGGTTTACTCAGCCACTGTAAAAACCACAGCTCAGTGAGCGGGAGTCGTTTTGAGGAAGTGAAGTAAACCGGCGTGAGAGTCAGCATCCTGACTTGCCACCGCGGCTCCAGCAGAGTGATGGATAAGTGGAGGGGGGGTAGTTTGTTTTCAGAGCCTACCCGTTTTTATGTGGCTTAACTAATGCCGGTGAAAGAAAGAAGATGTTTTAACCCCTTAATGTCTAGTGTCACGAATTTGCTGCTTCTGGCCATGATTTTATTTTAATTTTTTTCTTTTTATCTAAATAATTAATCTATTTATTTATTTAACTTACTATTATTTATTTTTATATCATTAATTTGTTTAATTTTTTTTCCTTATTTTTTTCCTTTTTTTTATGTAAGTAAATAAATTTAAGCATTAAAGTAGCACTATCGTTTATAACTTCCTTAACTTAAAAGTATGTGTTCTTATTGTCATTTTAGCCCATTAAACACATTCTTAAAGAGGTTGCTGCCCAGAAGAGTCACAAAGCTGATAAACTTTCTCACAACTTTTTCTTCCAGGATGCTGCATCACTTTATAGCTGAGTTAAGTTTTATGCACCGTGTCACATGCTAGCAACTGGATATCAATACAAGGGGCATTTTGTACACTTACTGCGGCTGATTCATCAAAAAAAAAAAAAAAAAAAATACACGTCGGGACATTATTGAAGAAAGGCAGGAAAAGAAGGAGAAAAAGGGACAGAGCAAGAGATAAGAGTCAACATTGGACTGACTTATTGTCTGCAAAGATCTCCACAAGATGGATGTCGAAATTAGTTGTTGTTAGAAAAAGCCTCACTGAACACATCTGCCAAAGTTCAGTAATGCATCTTTAACAACATCTGAATAATGCAGCCAGGATAACTCACATATCTCACCTAAAGATATTTAAATCACCACTGATACCTGTTGATCCCTGGAAGAGATTTTTTAGTGGGATTCAAAAGGGAAAAGTACCAAAAAGACAGATTTGATTTGCCATCTTTGGAAGCAGACATGCTCCCTTTGATTTTGCGAACGAAATGTTTCCATGAGTCTGCCAAAGAGACAATGTAGTTAAAATCTGTGAAGTCAAAACACAAAAGAAGGGGAGTGGCTCTGCCTAGAAATGCTCTCGTCACATGGGTTTTGTTAGTCAATGTGTTGTAGTAAACAGCAGGAGGCAACTACTCCGAAAACACCTAAAACACTTGGCTTTTGTTTTTGCGGATGAATCAGAATGAATCTCTTCCAGAAGGGCTTTCAGAGTGGAATATCCTTTGGCTTGCTCTGAGCCGGCGTCAATGAATCAAAACAGAGTTGTTAGGGAAACATTTAATGGAAGGGCCATTGGGTATGCTGGTGTTTTTAGGCAAAACTGGGCCTTCTACAGCATGTTAAGAGGCCTCAGTGAAACCTTTACTCTATCAGCCTCTCCAAAAGCGTCTGCAATCAGCAGCAAAGGCTGCCACCTCCCGCTTCTCCAGCTCCGCCATGCTTGCCGTCATCCTTATTTTCTTCCTCTGCCTCCTTTTCTCAGGGAGCGAATGTTTACATTTCTTCCAACAGACTGCTTCGTGGGGCACCAGAGTTTAATTTGCAACCTGTGGTGATGGCTCGCTTCCTAGACAAGAGCTGGCAGCCTTTCCTTGTTGATTCTTAACATGTGTTCATCCGTTCACCTCCATGGCGGTGTGTTCCTCCCTCCTCTCCTCTCCATCCCACTGAAGACCCACAAGGCTTTCTTGTGCGCTCAAAGGCCACGTTGAAGCATTTGACTGGAGCTTTATCGGCCTCCAGAGGGCCATTGGGGCTGTCTTTGAAACTTTGAGGAAATACAGCGAGTACTAAGAGGTGCTCACCTCTCAGCACAAACACAATGCTGCTTGGTCGGGTTAAGCAAATGTATTTTTTATTATGTGTTTTTGCCATTCAAAGTGGTGCTCTTTGCTACAGTTGAAATGTAACAACTCTGCAGGGAAGCCCTCTCAGTGACTCTGCCTGATGTAATGTTTCCTTTCATCTCCTGATTTTCATAAATCTATCCATTGCATTCAATCTGTGTATTTACATCAGAAGATGCAAAATTCTCAGTCCGGTTACACATTGGATGGTACAGGAGGGTGATTGCTGAACGGTGTGTTTGTTTTACCAACAGGTCATCCAGTTTGGGGCGGACTGCAACGAGGATGAGTGCACTTGTCGTGATCCGAACGCCGAGGAGAACAGGAACAAAGTCAAACACTTGGACAGAGGAAGTGGAGCTGGAGGAGGAATGCAATAAGACGGAGGGATAAAAAATACATCAAATATATACCACAACAAACACAGAATATCAGATCTGAACATTTTTTATTACAAAGAATTCGACTGAAGACAGACTTTGTACAACAGAAGGCCGTTTTATTTGATCATAATACATTTTATTGTTCAGTGGCATCGATCGTACTCAAGTTAAAAGTTATCTTTATTGTAAAAACAGAGAATGTTTTGAAGATCAGAGCCTGACTGACTGCAGCGCCTCCAAAAATCCAACTCATCGTAATTGAATAAAATCATTGTTGTAAATGTGCTCCAGGGTTTTTCTGGACCTGATTAGTGTTGGAGCAGACAAGCGTCTGAGTCTGAGATCTTTACACTTTAGAGCTACTGGCAAAAAAATACTTTAACTTAAATCACACCATGGCCCAATCACAGAATGGTTGAAGTTTGTATGTATGACTTTATTCTAAAAAAATCATAAAACCCTCACCAGTCTGTCCTTGTTGAGGACCAAACAAACCCTCCCAAACCCCGACATTACTTCAGATCTTATTAAAAATGTCTGAAATGTAGCTATTAGGGCTAAGCGGATTCATATCTGTACAGACTAACATGTATAGATAATATATTTGGATCATCTAACATATGCACTTATGTACAATTCCACTTATTAGTCACCTAAGTCAATATTCTCTGCAAAAGTCAAATATTGTGATAATTAGACCTAAACCTAAATAAAAGGTCTGTAATGTCACATATTGACTGTAACAGGAATGCAGTCATATTTACCTTCTTAATCTCTTTAGAAAAATACCACTGACACAGCTCTGCACATATAACGAAATGTTGGAGTACACAGACAAAAAAAAGAAAAAAGAAAAAAAAACTTAAATCTGAGGAGATAATCCTTTCACTCAACCTGCCTCATGCCTGAATGTGTGTGTAAGAGAGGCAGCTTCTGGAGTCTGTTAGCTAGAGATGATGATGCACCCCATCGCTACGTATATAGTATCCACAATTGTATAATCATGTTCTTTGTGATATTTTACTGTTCTTTATACTCTATGAAATAAATAGCAACTTTATATGAACCCTGATAACTTGTGTCTTAATTTCTGCCGAGTCACAGAGGAGCTGTGGGTTTAGTTTAGTAAGTTATCATATATCATTAAATTTCTTCCATCCAAACCTGCATGCAAACATCTATTAATCTTAAGCCAAGTCTTCTACAAGTTCAGCTTTAATTTAATACATTTAGGGAGCTTCCTAGCTGTTGCTGTAAGCCTTCAAGTTTAAATTAAAAAAAGCACACATCTTGGAGAATCAACATTCTTGGATGTTGTTCATTCAGCTTTTTTAACTCGTAAAAAATAAGCAAAAAAGAAAAAAGAGAAACAATGACAACCAGTATTTTCTTGCACTTCCTCTGACTTTTCTGATGACTTCAATTGTTTGTAGCATGGGCTTCAGTGATGAAAAAACAATATTCTACATCAATCAGATTCCCACTTTCTTCTATAGCAGTTGACAGTTCAGCTCTGCAGGATGGAGAGTTTTAGGTCTGAATGGCATCCAGACTGTTTGCTGGACACATCTTAGCTGTTATGGCGCTCCTGAAGATGCTTTTTGCTGTGCAGCAAAATGAATCATCATCCAAACGAATCCTTCTTCCCATTAATGGAATCAGTGTCCAAAATTTCATTCACCTGAACATTAACCCTAAGGCGATGACTGCCGTCTTCTTTGGTCCTTTACTCAACATTAATTCACAAATACTTGTCTTCAGTCCACTGTAACCCCGATTTCTTCTGTTTAGGTGTTTACATTTGGCTTTTCTAAACGTCAGCCCCGTTCTCTTCAGTCGGTTTCTTACAGCTGGATCAAAAACATTGACTCTTGTTTCTGCACATTTGCTTTTAATTTTTTATTGTTGCTCATTTCCCTTTTCTCTGCGTGTTTGTTTTCCTGATGTTTTGGAGTCTTCCTTGGCAGCCTGTATGTTTCTCTTTCACAGCTTCCCATTTTCTATGTACTCGCTCCAAACTTTAGACACAGCTGACTGGGAAAAACCAACATTTTTTATCAATCTCTGTGTTAAATTACCTTTTGGAAGGATTTTAATTATTTCTTTTTAAGCAGGCAGCTCTCTTGTTGGGGAAATGTCCATGCTAATCTGCCTGGTACAACAGATCTGAAGACCTCTGTGTAGAAAATATCTCACGGATGACACGGTGATTATACATATACAAAATTTAAAGTGTTATTTTAGCTCAATGAAACATATGGATGACAGTCTGTGTGCTCCTCTCTAACAGATCAAAGCTGCAACAGCAGAAGCTAGCTTCAGTCCCTGTGCAGCCACAGCAACCTTTACAGTAACACAAAACCATAAATATTGTTGAAAGCTCACATTTAGCAATCCAAGAGCACTGACAAGCAATTAGTGCACACAACAAAAGAGTTAAAACCTCATTAGTAGGCACTGAAAAAGTTCTAAACAAGCATTTTTTCATAATATGCTCTTTATTATCCTCAGAAGTAGCAAAGATCAAAGTGAAAAAGTTGAGTTTACGATGCCACATACAGCATATTATAGACAGTATATCATGCAGATATTTTTTTACTAATCATTCTCAACGGTATAACAGGTCTCTGTCTTGTTGCCTTCATCCTCTTCTTTTTTAGTCTCCCTTTAGACAAAAAAATCAACAAACTGCATCTTAAAATCAGTCAGACTGTTTACAATAAGACTGGAAACTAGTTCATCAACCTGTAAGAACTACAATACACGGCAGATATAACAGCACAATACTGCATCTAATAAAGCACAGAGAAATGTAAAATACACCAGTTGTACATTTTAATATACAGAATTAAAACACTATAATGTTATGTAATACTTTGCTGCCTATACAAAAATCTACAAGCATTTATTTTAGTATTAACATATGAGGAAAGAAAATACATCTGCATTTCTTTGACATCAATTGCCAACATGGCCACTTCAAATAGATAAAATAACACAAAAATCTGACAAATTAAGTCAAACAAAAGCAGAAATATACTTTTAATAAACACATTGTAGATATACGTCAGAAGAAGTAACCTAATGAAAACGTTAAGTTGCTGTTATACTGCAGCTTCAGTCCAGGATTACCATGTAAAAGCATTCAGTGCCTCCCTTTCATGAAAACTTTGAAATGATAAAGAACATGGCAGGTTTTATTGGACACAATGATTTTTCACAGCAACTTCATTTCTGAATACACTACATTCAGTAGGTTAAATTGCTAAAACGTTATCATGACACTATGTACAGCATTTCTTTGAGATCTATAATACTAACTGAAGATGATATAAGCTTGTCAACTGCGTCCCCCCCCCCCCCCCCAAAAAAAGCTTTAAAATAAAATATTGACCAGAAATCACTGACATGCAAATAAGGACAAATTTATCCTGGAAGGTGATCGTACAAGTTGTAAAAGTAGGAATTATACAGTTTTGCTTAAAAATGTTATAAAATAACAACTGTGGCATGTTTTAAATGTAATTCCAAGTCTTTTTTTTCCCCCAAGTGACATAATGTTAAAGCCAGCATTTCAGCAATAACAAGAATCCCACTACCGACCCTTGTGCTGCCTGTTTGAGTGGAATTATTTGCTAAAAGAATGATCCATCTGCTCAAAATGTATCCTCTCCACAGACACATAAAGCTGGTTTAAAAAAAGTGTTGTTTTTTTTATTTATGTACAGTATTTTGCACGTAATCTAATTTTTAACAAGTTTAAATAAATAAAAAATATTTGTCCATTCTTTCCAGCTGGTGAGACTCACTTTATCCAAAACAGTACAGAGGTGACCACTTAAAACCTGCATTTTTTCATGCAAGTCATCAGCAAACATGAGAACTTCCCAGGGCTGCACACCTGCTGGGTGTGCTGCAGTAAGTTGTTATAAATAAGCTGCTAACCCGTAAAATATTCATAAATATCTATTTAAATAATAATCTTGTAATGATGTAGAACCCTGCTTACAGTTGCCATCACTCACCACCAGGAGCAGCTTTATGTAACAAAAAATAAATTTAGAACTCAGTTGAGATTCAAACAGGCACAAAAAGAAGCTGATCTGAAATCTTTTATGTCCCAGATCCGCCCGTTTAATCACTACTGTCACTACTTCTGTCACAAATAAATGCAGAAACAATATAAAGAAAACTTTTTTTCCCCCCCAATGATGAGTAAATGCCAGTCATGGCATTCACTCAGATGAGGATCAAATAAGAGAAAAAGAAGTCTTCAGGACTGGAGTTGTGCTTGGTTGTCAAAAACAAACAAACAAAAAAACTCTTTCAAGATAATAATGTTTTATATCCACGTTTGATTTTCATGTCTTTTAGGATAGTCCAGTCCTGCCTCAATATTTCACAACTACTAATAAGATTCAAATGAAAGACACACATTGGCTTTAGTTGCTCATAAAACAGTTAGATCCCATGTTACATGTAGTTGTTTCACATGAGAAGACTCCCAGTAATGTTCATCAAAAGATAATGAAGGTAAAATCTATCTAAAAGCTACATTGCTGTCTTACACAGGAATGAAGAATGAGACCGGGGCCAGGCCATGAAAGAGCGGCTGTAAGCGTTAATCTAGAGTTAAATGTCACAAGATTTTATTTACGGTTTAGCCTCCACTGAAAGGAAGGAGTTAACTTAAAACAGCTCAAAGTACAACAAAGAGGTGCAGATTAATACACATTTTAATCCGAGAGACGACCAGGCACCACAAGTCATTGTTATTAATGTTAATGCTAATTATAAATTAGTTCTGAAGCCATTACTGTAGTAAATGGTAAACAGACTAAATGACTTTTTAAATAATGTGTGGCATTTAAATATATGACCATAAACGCCACATTATAGAAATGCATGTAAAACCTGTTTTTTTTTCTTCTTCTTCTGGGTGTATAATTAAATCTCTTCAAACCCAAACCTTTAGAGCTCCTTGGGCTCGCCGTAGTCGTTATACATGACAGTGAGCATCTGCTCGTCACAGGCCTTGTGTACGTCCGGCCCCATGGCCGACCAGTTGAGCCCAAAGACCTTGGTGTCAGTGTAACGGCAGGAGAGGAACTTGAGGGACATCCTGCGAAGTCCGATCTTCGGCTCCTGAAGGAGACCCTTACACCAGGGAGAGAGTTCATCTAACTGGGAGAGGATGAGGCCGGCCTTCCTGTTGGAACAAACATGATGGGGAGATTTAAGTGTGTTTGTGTAGGATTTCAGCTACTTTAATGATACACACGCAAAGTTGTTTTTTTTGTCCAGGCATACATGTAACAACATTTCCTCCTGTATGGACTTTATCATTTATTTGAACTTCCACAGAAATAAAAGTGTTTTTTCTGCAACAGGTTAAGCTGAAGATTCCTCCAGTTTCAGTCTGTTGTAGAGGTTAGACTGACCGAGAGGCAGTTTTTAAACTTTTAAACTTTTTTATGCAATCTGACCGATGCAATATTAGCCCTGCAAAGCTGACAAGTGCTCTCGTGGAGTTTTGGATCACCACAGGCCGAAAATCAGCTGAAATCTGAAAAGTTTTCTGTGTAAAATACTTTAATATTTCTCAGCAAATAGATGGCAAAAAAGTTTGTAAATGCTTCGAGGACTAATAAGTAGTAGCATTCCTCTATGACATTTTCATTAGCAAACTGATACAGGTAGTAAAGCTATACTGGTTGCTGTGGAGACCATTTATGACAGAAAGCTGTAGGTACACTCAGGTGGTACTAATGATACTAACAAGGGCTCTGAGCAGAGCTGTAATTAATGTGATCAGTACCACCTGTGTTCACTCAATATTTCATGTTCAAACTGCTGCTATGGAAATAATCTGTTACCCACTCATTTGTCCCAAAATAAATCTTTTACACAAATTTCCTAAATCAACCTCGCTTCTTAGAAATATGTGAAACAGGCACAATTTTTTTTAGGCTGCATTGAATTGAGGAGGTTCTGACTGTTAAAATCACACAAAGAAATAAGAATCAAATCTGCAAGTTTGTGCTTTTTGGCGCATATTTACGCTCATAAAACTTTATTATCTTTGTTACCATGGTGATTAGTCCCTCCTTGGCAGAGTCATTACTTTTGTGAAAAGGTCGGATATTTTACCAGTGGTGGTTGGTAATATAGGGCACCGCCCTCATCAAGAAGGTTACTTCCTTTAAACATGAATCCGTTAGATCAGGGTTGTCAAACTCCGGGCCTTGAAGGCCGCTATCCTGCAGGTTTTAGTTGTTTCTCTGCTCCAACACACCTAAATCAAATCAAATTGATCCAATAGCTTCTTGACAACTTCTTCACAATGACCCATTAACCAAAATATGTTTTTAACAAAGTTCTTCTACACAACACTGAATTCTGATCCCAGTGGCACCCAGTACTCCATCCTGGTTAATTTGAAAGCTTTTACAAAACAGCTAATACCACAGAGGTGATGCAACCAGTTAGCAACCAGGAAATGCAGAGAATTATGGGAAACATTGCTGCCAAACTGCTAAAGGAAAGCTCAATCTCCGTGTTGATGCCATGAGATATAGTGGACATTCTGTGCTCCATTAATCACACACTGGCTCTGCTGTTGTTTCAAAATGACATCAGTCAGAACCTAATACCAGCTCGTCCACCACTGCTTGTCTGAACAGCTCTCAGGGTAAGGTGCACTGTTACCGACACATTCTGACTTTGACCCAAGGCACACAATGGCTGCTGAAGATCTGAGCAGGATTGATGACAGTTAAACAGTGGAAAATGAATGAATAAAGACATGAATGGCCATGGCAAAGGAAGAGCTGGTCCTGTGAAAGAAAACAGCTCTAATACCGCGGAGAGGCACAGCAGACTATGAAATGCTTGAACACATCCTTTGGCCAAACCAGGCCAGCTGAAAAATCATCTCTACCGGTAATGCAATGCACTGAGTTCATATAA
The DNA here is from genome assembly GCF_017639745.1 of Melanotaenia boesemani. NCBI lineage: Eukaryota > Metazoa > Chordata > Actinopteri > Atheriniformes > Melanotaeniidae > Melanotaenia > Melanotaenia boesemani. Next base: position 12,239,583 of record NC_055689.1, read on the forward strand.
AGACATCTCATAGGGACTCTGCGTGCAATAAATAACCATTAAGTCTGGTACAGCATGATTGGCCCTTGCAGTGAAACTTCGTCAAGTGTTTGTCTAAAGTTGGAAAATGGCAGCAGACGAAGATGTCATTCATTCCTCACACAGTTTTTGCTCATTCTTCAGCCAAAGCAGGGCTTCTACAGCACAGTGTCGCCACTCTGCAAAGCCACAAGTCTGCTGGATGTTGGGGTATTACACTTATTGATGAAACATCAGAGCAACCACACTTCATAATCAATTCTCAAATGACAAGTGATGAAAAGTCACTAAGAGTGATTTTACCTGTCTATAACTCCAACTATTTTTTCATCATTTGCAAGTGAATAACCAATGTAGACACTCAGTGAAACTTTTCCCAAAAACCTGACAATGCTGTGATGATATATTGAAGGAAAAATTCAAATTACAACAACAACATCCTATTAAAATATGAGATGATGGCTGGAAAAACAATGGGGTTGATCCTCAGTGGTGACTACAACAATTGCTGATGATTACACGTGATTTCTGGTACACTACTTGTGTGCTGATAACTCCACATTATCCCTGATATGTTGAAAGTGAATGAGTATGTGTATATTCATAAAACCACCAACTGTACAGGGATTCAAGTTTCTGTTTGCTCATCTCTTCATCTCTACACCCCTGTGTACAATATGCCAAGATATGTAGGGTAAATTCATCAAATGCACATTAAAGGCTGCAGCTAATACACTGCTCAAAAAATAGAGGGAACACTTAAATAACACAGTGTAAATCAAAGTCAATCACACTTCTGTGAAATCAAACTGTCCACTTAGGAAGCAACACTGATTGACAATCAATTTTATATGCTGTTGTGCTAATGGAATAGACAACAGGTGGAAATTATAGGCAATTAGCAAGACACCCCCAATAACGGAGTGGTTCAGCAGGTGGTGACCACAGACCACTTCTCAGTTCCTATACTTTCTGGCTGATGTTTTGGTGACTCTTGAATGCTGGCGGTGCTTTCACTCTAGTGGTAGCATGAGACGGTGTCTATAACCCACACAAGTGGCTCAGGTAGTGCAGCTCATCCAGGATGGCACATCAATGCGAGCTGTGGCAAGAAGGTTTGCTGTGTCTGTCAGCGTAGTGTCCAGAGACCACTACCAGGAGACAGGCCACTACATCAGGAGGCATGGAGGAGGCCGTAAGAGGGCAACAACCCAGCAGCAGGACCGCTACCTCCGCCTTTTTGCAAGGAGGAACAGGAGGAGCACTGCCAGAGCCCTGCAAAATGACCTCCAGCAGGCCACAAATGTGCATGTGTCTGCTCAAACAGTCAGAAACAGACTCCATGAGGATGATATGAGGGCCCGACGTCCACAGGTGGGGGTTGCGCTTACAGCCCAACACTGCGCAGGACGTTTGGCATTTGCCAGAGAGGGGCAGCACATCCCTCCATGTGCTTGCCAGAGGTAGCCTGACTGCCATTAGGTACAGAGATGAGATCCTCAGACCCTTGTGAGACCTCATGCTGGTGCGGTTGGCCCTGCGTTCCTCCTAATTCAAGACAATGCTAGACCTCATGTGGCTGGAGTGTGTCAGCAGTTCCTGCAAGACGAAGGCATTGATGCTATGGACTGGCCCGCCCGTTCCCCAGACCTGAATCCAATAGAGCACATCTGGGACATCATATCTCGCTCCATCCACTATGTTGCACCACAGACTGTCCAGGAGTTGGCGGATGCTTTAGTCCAGGTCTGGGAGGAGATCCCTCAGGAGACCACCTCATCAGGAGCATGCCCAGGCATTGTAGGGAGGCCATACAGGCACATAGAGGCCACACACACTACTGAGCCTCTTTTTGACTTGTTTTAGGGATTTTTTTTTGTCAGCACATTCAGCTATGAATGTTTTATGTAAAGAACAAAGTGTTTAATAAGAATATTTCATTAATTTAGATCTAGGATGTGTTATTTTAGTGTTCCCTTCATTTTTTTGAGCAGTGTACTTTCTTTTAAAAACTTTATCAGCACACAAGGCAAGAAATGCTAGTTTTATTTGGTCTGAACAGCTTTTGAGAGAGAAAATGAGCTGGGGTCTTTTTATGTGTGTCTCTATGTATACTTGTGTGGCTGGGTGTACAATGAATGAAACGCTTGTTCTGTAACTGACTGTAAAGCAAGACGAAAAACTGAATTCACGAACAATTAAATAAACCATTGATCTATTCAGCCAACCAGCCCATTGATACACAATACTTTAGAATTTACTGTAACACGTATTGCTTCTTTGCCACTTGCTACTAGCCCCTAAACGTAACTATAACCTAATCTTATCTCTGACCCTAAATACAAACTTAAACCTTCAAAAATCCCTCTGTGTTCATGGGAATAAAATTGGAGTCCTTAACTTTAAATGTAATTCCCATAGGTTTGCATCCAGTCAAGTTTTGGCCTTATTATCATAGTAAAAACAGACACACACAGAAAGGCAACTGTGTGGTCTCACAGTTGCAATATGGGCTTCATGCTGTTACACATACAATTCACAAACCAAAAATAATATTTTGTTCACTAAAAAAATCTATTGAGAAGTATTTTGGCTACGTTTCACCACTAGACATACACGATATCATCTTACAGCCCTTACTCAGTCATGTATACGTTATAAAGGAGGTAGTTTAAGCAATAGAAATTTAATATAAAACAAATCTACATAATGTAATAAGTGCTGCACAATCTGCTTCGGATCTGGATCTGAACTTTGGCCAAGGATGAAAGTAACTATGAGAAACAAGCAAGAAAAGATGTTTTTTATCTGCAGCTGGTATGTTCTAGTTACTATCCGCTTGTCAAACACTCACTCAGATGATAACCCACAGGTCTTTTTCCACTATTGATGCTGCTGATAAGCTGCAGTTCTGCCATGTTTTGAGCTGATTTAACACTGTAATAATACAAAACTGTGGCCTGTGGATCTACTGCATTTCTTCTCCACATTAGTGCAGGAAATGTATAGCACATCATATTTACTGGTATGTGTTCATGTTATTTCTGCAAAAGCACTGGAAACTTTTATTCAAATTAGTAAAAAAAAAAAAGAAAAAAAAAAAACTTCATCATTGCTGAAATGTCAAATTTCTAAATAATTTTAGATTCAAATTTATTTAAAAAGTACTTTTGTGTATCTAATTAAGTTGTTTTTGGAATATGATGAAATATTCAGAGATTTTTAATGGGCTGGGTTCATCTTCACACTCCTGTGTACAAAAAACTAAGAAGACAATCATTGCGACTTGGTGGCCTATCAGTAGACAAGAACCCCTGTATTGTACAGGTAGTCTGCCTTCCTAGTGTCATTCATATCGTGCTTCTGAAACCTCTTTGTTTTCAATATTTTGCTGCAGATTTTAGTGGTCTGAGGAAATCAGGATACTTATTTGCTTTAAATAAAGAAAAAAAGATTGCGGTTTGTTATGCTTTCATTTTTCAGGAAGGCTGAGGAATGTTCCAAATAGCTTGTCACCATAAATCATTGCTCATGTGTAAGATTGGGAAATATTCTCCATGACACAATGCAAGTGGCCCGAAAGAGCACACAAATTCCAAATGATTGTGTGGTTTTCACTACGCACATGTGAGCATGTAGCGCAGACGAAATGTATGTGCAGGCACATCCTGCAATCTTCATGTCCATAGAAATACTCTTACTGTCACACAAAGTAGAAAGGGCTGCATAAAAATAGCTGTAACTGTGTCAGACCAAAAGAAAAAAAATCGTTAAATGAGAAAACAGTTCTTTGTGAGACACTTGGGGACAGACTTGAACTGACTAGATCCCACATTATTAAACAAACTGGTTCCAAACACACTAAGGAAAACAACAGTAGTGACATGATGTATCAATCAACAAGCAGATGGTTGAAAAGTCAAAACACAACTTTTTACTCCAACTGCATTTCAGAAGTTTGAAATTCAGTTAAGTAGAAAAGATAAAAATCAGAGCGATGATTAGGATTCAAACGTCATCTGAGCTCATAATGAGTGGCTGCAAATTAACTCAGTTACTGGGGACCAAGTGGATCTAAGAGGGCCTCTAAAACTTATTTGAAATGTTTACTAATATTTGTCATAGAGAGTTTGAAGGCTTGTTGTCTACGTCAGCAACTTTGGCAGCAAATCCCATCCATCTGCATTCAAGCAAATCACTGTTTAATCTTTTCTGCTGTGTTGGTGACTGTGAACACGACTTAAGAAGAAAAACAACCCAAAAAACCCACGCATCAGGACTCTGGAAAGGATTTCCTTTAGCTTTGTTTAAAGAAAACATCCAAATGCAAGATCATTTTCACAACCACCCAAAAAGTGCTGCGTCACGAATTACAGAAAATGAACACAAGAAAAACGACAAACAAGAAAACTTGCTTTTCTGTTGTTTCATGTAGGGCAACTCCATATCTGACACATAAACTGTAGTCCATTTACTGCATTTGGTTCACTTGAAGTGAACAGGTCATTGGTATTGGTCACTAATACCAATGATCAATGACCTGAGCAACCAATCAACACAGATGTTTTTGAGTTTGAGTAAGAGAAAAGCTGCACCCTCGCCTATTACTAAGGAATCTGCTGATCAGCAGTGATACTTGTGTAATACATAAGCTTTCCTGGTTTTCCTTCATCTCTCTTTTTCTTTGTGTTTCTGAAATCAATTTTAAATTTTTTTGTATTTTTTTAAACAATAAAATTGGTCACAAAAAACACTTCAAATAATAATCTTTATGGGCTTGACACACAGTTGGCTACAGGTGAAACTCATCACCACCATGGTGAAACCAAACACACGGGACGTGACAGACAGCAGCGATGACAGCAGTTTAGCGCATCGCGTTCTTAGATCGCTTTTACTGGAGGGAATTTTGACATTATCAAAGCAGTCTGTGACAGAAAAGGCATGATGGAAGAAAAGTAAGAAGATTTTGCTCAAATTGACAGAAATCTTGCTGTTGACTGTATTTTACAAAAGAGAATGACAAACCTGCCTTCATCCTATTTTACAAACAAGGAAGCAGCATCGTGAATTTCATCATTTGAAGGCGGACCTCAAGGCTGGTACAATGCTGTCTACCCTGCTCTCAGCTCATTGGTCAGTCAATGAAACTGTCACGGACCGAGCTGACGAAGAACACAGGTGGCTTCAAAAGGAACAGGTTTTATTCACCCACAAATAATACTCACAAAACATCTCGGGCCCTTAAAAAAGGTCAAATGAACAAAACCCAACCAAACAGAAAGAACTAAAGCACTTTAACCAAGTTAACCAAATAAGTAAAGAAAATAGTATTAACTCATAAACTAACACAACTGAAATGTGTTGGCGTGGTGGGGTTACCACCTTATACTCTGTGGATGTAGTTATAGCCATCACAGAAACCCTTGCTGGTTGGTTGCAGTGCCATGCGACAGTGACAAATATTGAGTATTTTTCTATTTTCTTGTTTCATGTTGCAACCCCCGTGTGCACGTCTACGTGATCAAGCGCAACATTTCACATGCTGAATGTCGCCTGTCGCTTGGCTGCAGGAGGGTAGCTATTTTCGTCTGATCGTGAAAATTCTATAGAAAATTAATGGAGAAGGAGCAACGTTGCCTCCCATGTGTCAAGTCCATTAGGCGTGGGTCTGCTGAATTAAGGTTCAAACCATAGACTATTTATAAAAGATGGACGGAGCCTCCGTGACATCACCTGTAGCTTTCTGAACAGCAAAAGTGAAGCTCGTTGGGCGGTTCCTACCATCGCCATCTTGGCAGCATAAACGCCTGCCGTCGCTCCTGGAAAGTACAAAAATGGGCAAAGTGGCAGAGCTGAGAGGGGGCCTGTGGGCGTGGGGGTGAATGATTGACGTCTATTAAACTCCGAGCTGCCTGTAGCTAAGAGCTAACCAAGCCAACTCGGATCTAACAGTAGCTTACCGGCTATTGAAGGTAGGTGGGCTAAAGCTAAGGCGCACAAACCGCATTTGTGCTACACTCTCCCTTCCGGCCGTGGATATTGGATACCTGTCAATCAAAAGGACACACCCCTAATTACGCTGAATTTAAAGATTAAATAACATCCAAAAGGGTGAGTTAGAAAAAAATTCACCCCCCTCACAGTTGTCATGAAGGTAAACTTGACCTATTAATCCTAAAATAGATTTTTGTACCAGGCTTTAAACATGTTTATTTCTGCTGTGAATTTGGTCTTTTTAACATGGGAGTCTATGAGGATTTGCTCTGTTTTGGGGGCCAGCCCCTAGTGGATGAGGGGTGAAGTGAAATTTTTTTCACTTGCGCATAGACTTCACTTTTTACCAGCCGATGTCGCCGCTTGGTTGAAACATTAGGTTTTTATTTTAGAGCTTCACTAAATTTCCTTTCTGGGAGATACTGAGAAACACAAACAACTCTTAATAGAATACGTGGTAATGCCTCGCATTTTAAAAGCAATGCAAGTGCAGGGAAACAGTGGAAATAGTACCCTGAATCACCCTGGGTGACAGGAATGATGCATTTTTAATGGTTAAGTAAACTCATAACAATATGTATAATGGAATATTTTCATTAGAATTTTATATTAAGTATATAAATATTTATGCATCGCTGTTCACTTTCTAGTTATGCAGGAAACCAATAAATCACTGCTGGACTAACAGCTAGAAGGCCTTTCTGTATTAACTGTGTGTATTTTTGTCCTTTACTCAACTATATAAAGTCAGAGAGCAAAGTAAACAGCCTGCTGTGATTATGATTATGATTTCCTGAGAGAAATTCCAACCATAACAATACATATTATCACAAGCATTCCTCTGATTAGACAGACTGTCAACTGAAAAGAGAAAGAAAATCAGAAAAAAGAATTTATAGTTTTCAGTTCATCAAAGGGCACAGAGTCCAACCAGGGACACAGTTTGGGCTTAAATGGCCAAGATTGAGGATTTTCTTTGAGTCCAGCCAAAACAGCAAGCATTTCTAAGTCAACAGCCAAGTGGCGTGCCTTAAATGATGGGTACTCCCCTGGCGATGACAAGGTCTGGACCTCAGGGGGAGAAGTGTCGAGCCTTGGAGAGACAGTCTTGCTGAGAGTTTATGGTTTGAGTTAAAACATCACGCGATATTGCCTGAAAAAGGCAACAGAGTCGTCCTACGTAGGATGCCAAACAGTCTCGTCAGTGAGATTCGATATGTTTGTAAAAAAGCAGCACATCTGAATATCTGATGCCACAAGGAAGATAAAGCCACATTTGTTCCTTCATTTGTCTCCAGATATTGCTTATTTGGCTGATAGGAGTTTACATTGAGTCAGAGCCTGAACTGCTCTTGTTATCTATATTTTGACTAGCTAATGAAAATCTAGTTTATTCTGTCCTCATTGTTTGTGACAGGAAAACTGTGGAACTCTTCTTATAACAGTTGAGCTCAAGATGAAACTGTGAGTGCATGTGTGTGTATATGTGGTCACAGTTCTGTTTACTGGCAGCAGTACCACAGATGAGTTTGGATGAGAGAGGTATATTCTTTCACAGTGGCAAAAAAATGGGGATTTAAAAGCAAACCACAAAGAAAAACTACTTAAAGAAGACTGTTTGGTAAACCAAGAGGATATTTAAAAGAAATAACCTCCACTAATTTGGTGCCAGTTAGAGCGACATGCAAAGTTTGACCACCCTGGTCTAAATTTTCTTACAGTGAGTAGTTAAGTGAGTTAAAGAGGACTCTAAGAACTTTTTTTCCTTTTACATTTCTCTAATATTATTTGAGTTTTTTCCCCCATGTTTTTAGGCTAAAAAGTTAAATGACTCCATATAGGGCAGGGGTGTCAAACTCCGGTCCGCAAGGGCCGGTATCCTACAGGTTTTCATTGTTTTCCTGATCTAACACACCTGAATAAAATCAAATGGATCCAACAGCTTCTTGTCAACTTCTTTACAATAACCCATTCATTTCAATCAGGTGTGTTAAATCAGAGAAATGATGAAAACCTGCGGGATGCCGGCCCTCGAGGACTGGAGTTTGACACCCCTGATATAGGGTTATTGCTGGATGCCAGATAAAGATGATTGTTAGGGTGATTTTTACCAGATCTTCTCAGTTTTGTTAGATTAAGAGGCATTTTAGTGTGCAGCACTTTTCTGAGATCTATCGAAATATTTTGAATTGTTTAAAAAATTATGTCTGGATAGGAGGAGCTATTGCCTCCGTAAATGAAGCAGCGGTTCTAACAGCGGTTTGGCATATGTGTGTATATACGTGTGTGCGTGTGACTGTGTAAAAGATTTCATTGAGTGTTTTTATTCTTATGTTTTTAATTATGCAAAGAACTTTGTTTTGCCTATGGCATGAAAAGCTCTTTATAAATAAAGTTTGACTTAATTTGATGAAGGCAGTGTCAAAAATTTCTATATAAAAAGAATGGCTCACAAATGAACGGCTCACAGCTGTGAATCGGTTCCCATCGTTCATTTAAAAGAGTGGTTCAAAAGAATTGATTCGTTCATGAATGTCACATCTCTAGAGTAAATAGCAGGTCTTTTATGCACTGGTGTGAATCAGTTCCTTCCAGTAAGGTCCATCTTCTCTCTAACTACCCAACAGCAACAGTTAGATAGCATAGGTAACAGAAGAGCTATCCTTACAAGACGACACTCCCATCCCAGCATTCAACATGGTGCGAACTACCGTTGCATTCTCTATAGATCATGGCTACTCTTTTTGGTCCTAATCAAATTAAATTGATCTAATAACCAATCGAGTTCTGTACAGTGAGTCAGGTGTGTTGAAGCAGGGATACATGGAAAACCTGCTGAATTGCGGCCCTCGTAATACTAAACTGAGTAGCCCTATAGATGATCCAGTGGGTAGCTGGGTTACAGTATGCTTGAGTTTCTGGCCAAATGAGTCATCGGTGATCAGTTGCCACCAGTGGCTGCTCACTTACCAACACCAGCTTATTATCAGCCAGATCAGAAGCTGGCTTCAACAGGTATAGAGTAGTGATGTGCAGATTGATAACAAAACATCAATACTACCGATACCAGCTTTTTATGTTCTAGAATCAGTTTTCACGTTAGAATATCAATATTTTACTGATTTGGGGTATAAATGCAGTCTATTACTAACTGGAATACAGTGGAAAGTAACAATAATATCAGGATCTTCTTAAAGTTATACCCAGTTGGCAGGAACTACATTTTCTTCTGCCTGCCAAGTCATATGTGAAATGGCACAGTGGAGGGGTGCATCACTCACTCAGGCCATAGCAGTCACGTCATTCGTGGAGCTGAACATCACCAGCGTGATGTATGATGTGTGTGGGAAGACAGAAACACCTGATAGTCAACTATAACGCAGCATATAATTAAATTACGATGAAGAGAGGAGGAAATAAGAGGGACAGGTGCTGCAAGGGCGAGATGCATCACTCTTAGAGTCCCTTGATGCTGCAGACAGGTACTAATCACTACTCAGAGGGAGAAAATGAGGAGCTGTGTACAACTGACACTACATTTTGTCACTTTCAGCTGTCTGCTTGGTTCAGGTTTTTGTGCTGATATTCAAACAACAGGAGTTCTCCTCGTTCTAGACTATTGCATTCTGTTTTGTTATGTACAGCATATAATATGGTTATGAAATAAGAAAATGCTGCAATAAATTTTTGTATGAGTTCAGCTTCGAGTGAAATGTGTCCCTGAGATCAGCTCACATCAAATTTAACAGGCCTAGATTTAGTGAGTAAGAATGCTGCAGAGGCTAGGTGTTATCAAATATTCAGTAAAACAGCCATTGTAGTGTTTTTAAAAAGAAAAATATGAATGAAAAATATTTAATAGGATAGAAAATAACATCAATCCCTCTTATTTGTTTAGACTGATAGTTAAGAAAACATTTTAATATGTAGGCGTTGACAAACATGCAATTATTGTGGCATTTATATGTTTATTTATGCATTTTACTGGTAATTTCAGTTTGAGTCACAAAGTATTCTATGAAAATATAACTACCATTTCCTTTCCCCTCAGCGTAGGACGCTTTAAAAGTGATTTTCCAAACACATCAAGTTTCTGTACAAAGTATCGGTATCGCCGATACTGACTTGTATTTTACTTGGTATCGGATCATAAAGAAAATCATTGGTATCGCACATCAATAGCGTAGAGCTTCCAATTACATAGCTTTTGAACTAGAAGACTGAAATACTAGACATACAGCAATGTAGTCTTTTAAACTGCACCGTCATGTGACATATCCATTAAATTACAATATTGCTCAGTACTGACAGCATTGCAATTTGCTCATTTGTCTTTGGAGTTCTTTAAGTCCAGTTGGAGCAATGGCTTTCTACAATGAGCAAGTCAGTAGACAAAAACAATATTGCATGTTGACAAAGATCCATGGTAGGGATTTTTAAATAAACCATGTGCATAGATGACATGCATACTACTGTATTTTGAGGTTGAGTGGTCAATTATTTCTAGCTTTTCTTAAACTCGAAGACACCTCAGATAGCCATCGTTGCTTAAAATTAATGTGCCAAGTCTCCAAAAATACACAGATTGGAGGTCAAGGTGGACTTTGCTTATTTGCAAAGCTCCATGTTTTAGTCCAGAGAGAAAGGTGGAGAAAACTTTGGTCAGGAGGTCAGAACCCGTAGAGGAAGCTCTAGCAAAGTTATTGTCAGCATGCTCGATTTGAATTGTGACCATGAAGGTGAATCACAGGACTTCACCACATAAGTCAGTTAATTTCTGGCATAAAACAAGAACTGATGACAATCATGATGCATCTATTCTGTCTCAGTTATTTGCTTTTATTAGAGTGACGTGGTTGAAGTTTCATGGTGTCTTCTCTCTTTCTTTAGGACAATAGTAATCCTCTTTTTCAAAAGCTTTAAAAGACCTTTGATTGAATAACATACATTTTTACATCAATTCACATCTATTTTAAATCTTTTATTCTAAGCATCATTCAAAGAACCTCAACTTTAATCCTGTTTATATAATAATAAACATAATTAAAAGAGGAAACATTGCTGACTTCTGTTTTGTATTTAAAAGAAATGCTCTACCACTTGAGTGATGGGGGGAGAAGGTGTGCATTGAGTGATGTGGGATGCTAAAAAAAGCAGACAAATCAAGAGAAAGAAAAATTAAAATAAGACAAAGTCAAGGAAAGTATGTTTAGAAATAATTTTATAAAGCCCTTGATTGATAATTTCGGTTGGAGTTAACTAGAACAACAAAAAAGTCTTTAACCCCAATGAGATGTGTGCTCCGGCCACTTTTACCGTCAGCCTTGGTTCCGCTGAGTGACAATAATCAAGCTGATCTTCGTAGCTTTTGCAGAACCGGGCCAACATCAACACTGGACGCCATTATTTTGGTTTGCTAAAAATGATATCAGAAGTATTTTTGTCCTGGCTTAGATCCAACCATTTTTCTGCTGCATTTGTTTTTCCCTGCGGTCAAATAATGTCAGAGACATGAAGTGCTTGACGACGTGGGGAAGTTGTCAGCACACAGAAACAGGCGGCGGTGGAGCTGTAGGTCCGTTGACCTCTCTGCTTGCCTGCAGACGGCTCACGTTTACAAAAGTCTTTCTGCACACAAAACTAGACTCATAGGAAAGTCTAATGTCCATTTGATGACTTGACTAAACAAAACATGTTTATACTTCCTACCCCTGTTGCCAGGCTTCACCTTGAATGCACTTCTCTGCTGCTTTTCCACCTCTGAGGTGCCTTTATTAACAGTAATCACCCCTCCCTTAAACTTAATTGGGGGGTTGTTAATCTAAGTGTATTTTAATGGAACACTTCAGAAGCAACTCCCGCAATTACATCAACTCTTTCCAGCATGGTCCCTATTAAAAAAAACAACTTTCATTTAGGGCGGGGGAACCCACAGAGAAACACACAGAATTAAGGGAGCCTTGGCTAATCAGTTTCACCTGTTAAAGCTGAAGCATGCACCAAAGGCTGTTGTTTATTAGTATTTTTTATATCAGACACATGGCTCTGTTTAGAAAACACTGGGCAACACTTTTACTTAATGGGTAGTTATTTGTAGTTTGTCAGGGGGAATGGGGGCTTTCCTGGTTGTGAGTTGTGAAATAATTATGTCAGAAGGTTAAGTCACTCTACGTCTGAACCAGTTTAAGGAATTTTTCTCCTTTTTATAATCAACTAAAGGCAACACTTTGGAAAATCTGAGTGGAATCTGATCATCATGGAGTGTGATGGTAACCTTTTTCTTCATTTCAGTTAATTCAATACACATTTTATTTGTAACATTTACCATTTCTTTTACATTTCACATTTTTCTTAGCAAGTTTGGCAGGGCGGTTAACTAATTGGGTGCAAACTTTTAGTTGACTCATTCTTGTCACCTTGTTAATTTGGTTTATTTTCAGTTAATATGCATTTTCTTTGAGTTACCAGTTCCTGGGGAAGTTGCTGTGTGGGAGGCCCAAGCCTGCTAAGAGCCCCAGCTGAGGTGGATCTCCTTTGACGAGGCTGCAGCCTAATTAGACTCATCCATCTCACAACAGGACAGAAGAAGAGGGGTTTAGATTTTCTATTTTGTATTACTTTGTTTGTTCTTTATGTAGAATTTAGATTTCTGTTTCCCAAATGAGTTATGAGTCTAAATTGTTTAAGTTCTGTTGTGAATTAGTTAAGTTTAAGTTAGCTGAAGATAGTTATGTTATGTATTTCCCTCTTGTGTCAAAAATGGTCTGATCAGCCAGTGTATATAGTTTCCCTTGTGTGTCAGTTTGTTTGGTCAGTTAGTCTTCAGTTCCTTATGTTGATGTTCTGTTTATTTGACCTCTTTTATGGGCCCAGAACGTTTATTTAGGAATTTGTATTTTTTTTTTTTTGTAAAATGTCAGACTTTCTTTAAAAAAAAAAAAAAAAAACTCGGCCTCGGTCCCTCACATGGAGAAACAAAACAGGAGTCATACAGCGCTGAACTCTGAGTGAGCCACTATGACTGAGATCCAACCACCTGAAGGTATGTTTGTAACATGACTTTTACCACAGAGGAGATGAACTAATACCAGTGACCAACCAATCAACACAGATGAGTTGTAGCTGCTGGAACCTACTCTGTTTTGAAGGGTAGTAGAGGGTTACCCACCAAACACTCAAACCCTGCTACCCTTAATGCCCTTATATTTCATAGATATGACATTGTCTATAGTAAATAAATACATTTGTAACATTGGTGGTTACCTTCTGTGAATAGCTCAGATAACACAAATTTATATTTCATGACAATATTCAAACTGCAAAAGCTGAAAAAAAATAATTGCTTGTTGGTTTGCAAACAGGCTGAAAATAATCTGTTGCAAACCATCTAGCAAAAATTTAAACTCAGCTTTGCCATCTCCAATATAATTGAAATACAGCCAGATTTTCAGTGTTGGTTAATTTCTTCCTTTCTTCCCTAACACCCTTGCATTTATACCCTTTGCCCTCATCTGTCTCTGTCTCCCTGCATACCAGGCTTGTACCACTACACTTGCTGTTATGCGAGTGTCTGCTTCCTTTGTTTCTTTCAAGTAATCATACGCCTCTGTTCTGAACTGGATTGTGTTTGGCTGTATGGTGTGTCCATCAAAAGTCCCGCACTTGCTTGCAGAGCTGAGCAGGACAGGCTGAAGTTTTGGCTTTCTCCAACTAAAGTTGTACCTTCCTGTTTGTTACAAAGAATCGGCTCTTGAATTTTAACCTGCATTGGGTGAGCTGGAGGAAGTTGATTAAGAGCTCAAGTTGAAGATTCTGATTTCCAATTTGCTTTTGAATGTACTAACTTCAAGGAAGCCATGAAAAGTTGATGCCTTTTTAAAAAATGTACACAGTTATGGATAAACACACAACCACATCTGACTGTAGAACCAGTTAATTATTGATTAGTGTTTTCATGTGATTTGGTGATAATTAGAATAAAAATAAATATATGTAATCCACTTTTTTGATTGTGAGGAATACTTGTCCAGTAAAAGTAATTAGATTACACTGAAGGTTGATGAATGACTGTCAGGATGATCCATTCAGTGGAAAGGTGACAAATGGAACATTTCTAAATGAAATCAAAGTCCCAATCAGCCATCTGTGTGATATTTTTTTATTTTTTTTGGGAACTACTAATGGTTAAATCAATATCTGGGTTTTGTAGAGGTTTGAATTCATTGGGGGGGCGCTATTTTCATTTAAAATTTTGGAAAGACTTTCTGCTGAATTTGCATATTAAAGTGGAGTTCACACTGAACTGTGATCCAACCCAGACTTTTGCCTAGTCACCACTCTTCTTTAATCTTGCAGCCAGGCTGCACTGTTATTGTTCGAAGATGTCTGCGTCAGTTGCACAAATTCAGTTAGACAGACTGCACTTTGTTGGTGGGAGGGCGACTCATGAATGGAAATCACACACATACACATATTTCTGCAGTTTCCGAGACTGATTACAGTGAACACAGTCTACACATTATTAAGATGGCTCATTCTTTTGGTATTCTGCAATGGTCTGACTTAGGTCAGACCTACAGGGATTTGTATATTGTTGAAAGATTTGCGATCAAGCTGAAGTTGATGATCAATTTGCTGGAAGGAATGCAATGGTCTGATCGCATCCGAAATGTGGCCATTGCTCATATACATACTCAGCTTCATTTGTCTAACAGTCCCATTGTTTGTCATTTACCTCACTAATTAGGTATCCAACCAATCAAAATGGACTCAAATAGTGACTACTTTAGTGCTTTGCCTTCTTTTAAAAGCTTAGAAAATTTCCCTGAAATCTTTTTTTTTTTTTTTTTTTTTTTTTTTTTTTTTTAAATAAAAAAAAAAAGGAAAGTAAGAAAGTGACCAGAAAAAGGAACCAGATAACTGTACCTTGGACCAAGCTCATCTTCACACCTCCAGGTGAATTCTCCAAAGGTCTCGTAGCGCTGGTTGTAGTGGTAAAGCACACGGTGCAACGTGGGAGCTCCCAGGTCCATAAGTGTGTTGTAGGCTGTCTGCTGCTCTTTACCACTAGTGTAGCCATTAAACAGATTATAGATCTTATCTGCAATTTCTGAAAGGTAAACGGAGATATCAGAGGTCAGCATGAAGATTGTTAAAAATGTATATTTCAATTTCCCAGTAATGACACAAGATCTTATTTGTACGTTGGTAAACGTCCGTTTTGTGTAACATTCACAAACAAGCCTATTTCTTAAGGTTAAGCAGTTTAACAAAACAGTATTGAAACAAAAAATTTTTTTTTTTTTTTTTTTTTTTTTCTACTCCTTTTAGTTTCAGCTGACAGAACGCAGAGTAAGAGGGCTGCTGCTGTTCTTCCTTCCACTCTGCAACTGTGAACCATGACTTACTGAAATGGTAGGAACCAGATCACCTGACAACCAGAGGACACCAAACCCATACATTGGGTAGTGGTTATGGCAAAGACCCCCAAACAATATTATGACTATAAATTTAGATACAAATAACTGGTTAGTTAGCTATGAACACTTGTCTGTTGTAAAGTTAGGACAGATTAAATCTGGAGCCAGCATCATTTGAAAGATTTTAGCTGTTTGAGTTTGTTCCATTTTTCAGTCCTGTCCGTTTTGTGGCACTTGGTAACACATTTTGCCCTAAAATTTCTTAGTAATATTGCTTATTATATTACTTGATTTGACAGATGTTGCCTTGCAAGACCTTCATCAATTACCTTGGAGTCTATGAAATTAACATTTTCATTTAATGACTAAATTTATGACAGCCTTCGTCAGCTCTCTTGTTTTATTAATTAACATCTAGTGGTTCATTAAGTGTTCATGCAAGCACCCTAAATCAGGTTTTATTTTGCTTTTCACATTGTGATTGGACCATTTGGTGACATGTCCTGCTCTTTCAAGCTTGATTTGAAATATCCTTTAATATGGAGGAACATAAGGGAAGAGGCAATAACTGCATAGAGGCTTTAAGCTCCTTTATGGCATTTATTTCATATTTCTGTCTCCGTCAGAGGCTGGCAGGTTTTGGTTAACACTGATGATTCAACCACGTTTTCCAGAAAACCCTAAGGCTACATCCATAATCTGAATAAAAAAAGGTTTTGTTTTGGCCTACATTTAATCTTATCATGCAGAATGGGTTTATTTGCATTTCATTCAGAGGATATTTTCAAATCTGTGCTTGTGCAAGTCAGGTATGTACAGGACTCCAAGACAGATCAACATGACCAGTCAATGAAAACTTTCTTCACAGTATTTTTTTTTTTTTTTGCGCCTTTCTCAGTGTTTTCATTAATTTGTTCTTCCCTTTTAATTCTACACACTCCCCACATCCAGATGACTAAGGCAGATGTCATTTTACATGCATATCGTTACACCAGTACCATTTTAAAACTAATAAATCACAGCAAAAAAAGAGGTTCGGGATCTTTTTTTCCAATTGAGAAATGAGCTTTTCATGGGTCGTCAGGTTAGGAACTTGTCCCCCTCTTCTGGGTGATAATAAAGTCAGCTCAAAACAGAGCCAGTACATTGGAAGTATTGCATTTCACACCATTCATACATTTCCAGGCATTAAGATTAACAGTGTAAGCCCAGTGGGATCACACATCACTGAACAGTGCATTTTTGTAAAAGCTGATTCAAATCAGAAGCCGGATCCACAGTAACATATTTGCTATGGAGCTCTCAGTACTGCTGAGGGTAACCAAAGATTTCAACTTTTTTGACAATGAAGGACAATTTTAACAGTCAGTATCCTAATGGAATTTGTATCATACAATAACCATAAAGAGTCTTGCTCCAGAGAGGAAAACTAGCAGCTTGTGATTATTATAACCCACTCAATGAACTCATTTGACATCTAGTTTGGGAGTTTTTGAAACGCTGTTCTGAACAGATCGAGCAAATGTTTGTTAATAAATTCCTCTGACATCATAAGGAAATTCACAAAATTTCATGATTTTTTTACTTTAAAATAACTGACAGACCTTATCATCTTGTAAAAAATAAGCTTTGTTTTATTCCCAGTCTGCCTTTAGCACATACATGCTATAATATGAAACTCATATCTGTGAGCAGAACTGACTTCAGTCTGTTTCTCTTTCCTCACCCTGTGCTTTGACGTCATCCACAGTTGGACATGGAGTTTTGATGGTGACCTCACTGGGACTGGAGCGGCGTCCTGTATTGTCTACTGCCCACAGTCGAAACCTGAAGGGACACAAAAACAAACACATAGCAATTTTAATAAAATCTACTGTTCTGTTTTTAAAGGAGAAATCCTTTATAAAACCAAACCCTGTTATGCTGATTTGCTGACTGCATTTTGATGAACATGCTGCACAAATGCACAACAGCTGATACCTTTTCTGCAACTTTTAATGACACGGAGATCCTCTCTGTCTGGGATGGGGGGGCTGGATTATCAGTAGGGACATCTATTGTACAAGATGAACGTATTTTCTTCTGTGCAGTCTTTAAACTGTGAGTGAATTGATATCTCCACTTGGTGGTCAAACCTTAACTTGCAGCCAGCCTAAAAATCTGTATCATTTTAATCATCATCCTGAAACTCTAGGTACTGTTTCATTCAATTTAGAAATTAAAAACAGACTTGGATCATGTGAAATTTTCCAACATGTCCTTCAAGACAGAACTCATGCTGCTAGAGTATGCTCTCTGTCATGCTTTCTGATAACAGCATGTACTTATTTCTGTCCACATAATGTATTTTCTCTAAGCAAGACACCATTCTGATCCTGATCTATTTGTGATCTATCTGCATAGAAATTATAGTGTGTACTGCCCTGAGGGAGATACAAGGCTTTGACCTGGGGAAATAAATGATCTGTAGAGAGAGCAGGAATCTCCCCAATGTTGGAATTTAAAGAGCGTGTCTGGCTGCTCATTCAGGCCACATCCATCATACTATGGGTGTGTTCCATCTCTCAGCTTCTTGCTCTTTTTTTATTTTTCTAAATTTTGTGCTTCACTTGTAATCATGCTTTATTTGAATTTTTTAATCTCCAAAATGTATTTAGCTCTTTTTTTTTTTTAAATCCCCCTTCTCCCCAGTTTTGCTTCTAACTTTGTCCTTCTTCTCTAAAATGTGTGTGTGGCTTAGCATCCATCCTTGATCCGGGCATCAAATTGTTAAGCCTCCTTATACAGCACAACATATGCACCCACAGTATAGATATACAGTTGAATTATTTCTTTTATAAACTGATCTTTGTTGGAAAAGTTTAGTTTTTAAAATTTCTGTAAATAACGTGACTGTTGCTTTCAGTAAAAACCATTGCAACAAACAAGCTAGCTCCTGGAGAGCAACATTATTATTATTATTTTTTTTTTTTTTTACTTTCCAAGATGTACTCAATAGTTACTGGCACAATAATAAACACAAAACAGCAAAAAAAAAAAAAAAAAAAGAGGGTAAAATAGCCAAATATATTAGTACAGATGTATTTAGCCAGCTATAGCATTTTGCTACTGTGCACTAACATTAGCAATGACTGTAAAGAAATACAAGCAAGTATTGCTGGTTACAGGTAACAGTCGGTTGTTCTCACTATTTGAAGCAAATAAGCTTTACCTTTCAACAAATTTATTATCAGTGTTATATTTGACTATTTACAGTCCTGCAGTTTGTACACAAGAATAACTGTTTTAAGTCCACAAGATAAAAGTGGGCACTGAGGGCATAAATAAAACTTCCATCTTGAAATGACATTAACAAATAAACTCCAAGTGGAATAAAAACTTAATTTTTTTTCTAACTTTTTTTTTTTTTTCATTTATTTTCCATGTCCCTATAGGGTTGTAATTATTTCCAGCTGTAAGAAACTCCTCCACTTCCTTTGTAAACTGCATTGTGTGACAACAGTGTCCATTAACAGCAAGCAACATATGTTTTTAGTATGCTTACAGCCTTTTTCGGTATTTCCAAATAGAGAGAATAATGTACAACAACATAGCCTTGTTTGGTCAGTGGTAGATTGCTAAGGTCAAGGCACGTCATGTCAATTATTATTATTATTTTGAGCAAAGTCCTGGTGAGCGTGGCAGTTTCCATCACACATCATTCGTTTCCACAGATTACGCAGACATGAATCTTGTACCAGAACAAAATCAAATATAATATTAAATCACGCAACATTGAATCATCCTAAATGAGAGAATTTGTGTTTGTAAACCATGCAAATACATATCAATTCACATAAATACATTAAAATGATTCATCTGGTTTAAAATGGCAAACATACATGTATGTCGTGTCAGGCTCCAGACAGCGAATTATCATGCTGATGGATGAGGATAGAAGGTTGGGGATGTCCCCCAACATCACACAAGGAGACCTGGCCCCAGACAGGATGTCGTCCACAAAGCTCAAAAGGGTTTCTGCAACGAGGAGAAAGATGGACATGTCTGAAAGACTTTATTTCAGTGTGATTTATACTTGTTCCGAAACTGCAACTCCATCTCTAAATAACTCAAATCTATAATTTAAGGCAATTGTCACACCTACTCAGAGCTATATTATGTCTATACAGCATAGAAATCAATGCATTATATCCATCTAAACAAGGCAGATAAAACAATCTGACATTATTTCAGTTCTGCATCACACAGAAATCTACCTAAATATAAAACAGATGAGCATTCAGTTTCCTTAACCACAATGTAGACTTGATGTGTACTGTTGGGGCTTTTTCTTTAGATTGGTCAGGTGTTGTTTCAGAGTGGCAGATGAATACAATGGAATTGACTGTGATTTATTATGCAAAGGGTAGAACGAATGTTCAACGTTTGGAACAGATTCTTTCTTCAAAGATAGCAAACATGTGTGACAAGGATATTTTACTGACTGAATGATCAGATCCAGGCAAGCTCAGATACATCAGACGGCAATAATCAGGACTTGGATCACACCTGCCAAGAGGAAGGCAAGAAGAACAGGGTGCAGCGTGTTACACTGATATGGCTCTACACATGCTGTCCATTAACAGCCTTCAACTTTACTGGTGACATTGAGGAAGGAAAGGGGTATACACCCACTTTTTACTAGTTTATTTTTTTTTAATAACAATTCATAACAAAATGAAGCATTTTTGGTCCTGCCTGAATATTTTTATCACGCATAAGAAGAAAATTGACCAAAGATTCGCTGCAGGGTTGTCATTCCTCAAACCACAGCTATGATAGATGTAATGTGATGCAGGTGTACATCATTGTCTGTCTTGCAGAACAAAGATGTTTCCAGGTGTGCTGCATATTGTCTATTTATGGGTTGAGAAGAGAATCTTTTACCTTTATGTGCTTTCTTCTGACATTAACAGCACAACTGGTTCCTTTATTCACTAAAAAGCTGCTAATGACTTTGCAGAAAAAGGCAAATTCTCCATCAACTACTCTGCAAGGCTCTGCTGCTGCTGACTAGGTTGGTGGTGACACACACAGTTGGCTGTGTTTTCCCAGCTGGGAGTGTGCACGTTGAAAGGCCAGTTTGCCACAGGGGTGTGTGTTTCATTTTAAAGAGGAAAAACCCTCTGCTTGTAAAAGTTTCTGTGTGTGCAAAGCTGTGTGAAGTGATGGGGGCTTTGAGGTGGTCATCTGTGACCCACCTCTTCACAAACAGCGCCTCTGTGAGGGAACCAAAGTGTTCACCTGGTGCCTTTTCTGATACAGGAGCTTACCTTTTGTGTGTGTGTGAGCACCTGACTGGGTAAATACATGTGTGCTGAGTGATGGGCACTCTGAGGTGGTCACCCTTGTCTCTGCTGTCAATCCCCCCCCCCTTCACACACACACACACACACACACACACACACACACACACACACACACACACGTCACCAGTTGGTAAACAAGTAGCAGAAAGAGAGCATGGGAGTGTAGGTGTGTAGCAGCTGTCAGAGAGAGGTGTTTACCCAGCACTGAGACTGACACACGAGTGAAAGATATAAACACTGCTGGAGATGTAAATGAAAAGTGACATTGTAAAGCTTTGCACCACTTAGCATATTAATTGCTGTGCTGGTTGGAATATCTTCCTCGTGCGCAAGGAGGTGTGTTTGAACGCCCTCACTGGAAGAGGCAGTTTGGAAATATGTTGAACAATTCTTTCAATATATGAGCAAGTGGAACCATAAATGGGAAACTGTGCCTGGCATCAATCTTCATAATACAGTCACTGTCTGAACATCACGTCAGTAATGCAGCTGAGATCTACTACTGTGTTACACATTACACTTCCAGGCTTTATGGGGGGAAATTAAATGCACTTAAGTCTAATAAACACAGCCTACATGTCAGAGATGAGGACTCAAGTCGCACTAAAGTTGCATTTCCAGTCACTTCGAGACTCAACTTGGACTCACATTTAAAAGACTTTAGACCTGACTCAAAGTTGTGATTTGAGACTCGTGAGTAATTTTTATTTTTAATGTTTTTTTTTTTTGTTTTTTTCATCATCTTCTCTCCAATCTCCTGTCTGCTGTATATGTTGTGTGCTTTCTTTTCTCAGACGTAACACTGATGTAACGTCACAAACACAGACATGTCTGCACTTGCAGTCAATCAAAACAATAGCAGCACTGGTGAACACATATGTTGCTGCAGCACCATTGTAACATTTGGATATTAAAAACTTAATAAAAAAAAGGGACCAATATAAGAGCAGCAAAATGCAATCCATCCAACTTAAAACATACCTGGAGAGGATAGTCACTGTAATATGAAAGCTTAATGTTAGTGTCTATGTTAGCAACAAGCTTAGAGCCACAGCAGTGTAAACCTTAGCTTGTTACTACCTTTGTATTAAAATAATGTTAACTCCATCAGACTGGCTGCACTGAGTGTGTTCAGAAGAAGAATGAGACATTTACTGAACAGTTTCCATAAACTGCTGACTTTTCTATGATGACTTAAACTGGGACAAAAACTGGGATCAGACCCACTGTAAAGAATGTGGTTTTACTGGGTTTGTTTATTAGAAAAGAACAGCTGTTGCTACAATGAATATTTATTGGACCTGCTATTATTGGCTCTATATTAATTAAAAGAGTTATTTTTATTCAATTTTAAAAAGTTTAAAATGAGTATTTTCTGTTCTCAACTAGCACAGTTCTGATGCACTACAGCAGGGATTACCAACTGTGGGCCTTTTGAGGAACTGTCCTGCAGGTTTTACATGTTTATCCTTGTCATTAACAGGCTTGTGCAGAACTTGATAACAAGCAGTCATTTGAATTAGGTGTGTCGCAGCAAGAAAACATCTAAAGCCTGCAGGACAGTTGTTGATCCCTGTAACTACAGTGTAGCATATTGACTCTCCTGTCTACGTTCAGGTAAAAAATGCAATGAACTGCAGCATTAGTATTTAAAATTTCTCTGTGGGTCCAGATGGATTTTTGTACATATTAAAAACTTTTATTATAATATAAGAGGATAAGTTAAGAACACAGTTACTAATATGAGCCTGAAAAATGAAAACACTAATAAACTGATAGCTTCCTGCATTATCCTTGTGAACCCTGTGACAGACCTGTATCCCCATTTTTACTGAAACTTTTAAAAACAAGTATTGCTGTCACCTACAATTGTCAGCTCTGACTGGGTAGTTTTCCTCTACTGCTTCCAATTGTTCTTAATGCATTTGCAATTTTTACATTTTTTAAAATTTCTTTTACCTTTAGCTTTTCTAGATCTAGTTTAAAAGTGATACCCTGAAGCACAAATAAATGCACAAAAATATTTATTTTCCTCTATAGACCTTTGTGGGGAAGTAGAGCATTGGTAGATTTTTTGTAAAAGTCCCCATTCTGCAGGACTGATGAAGGTGGCTTAGGCTTGGTTTGACACAGATGTGACTGTTCTCACATCTGCATGCTGTCACCGCTTGGTTTCCATTGCTCAATCCGGGTGTGTTTGCAAAGCAACCACTTTGCAGACGGACTACAATCTAAGCATTAAACAGCTAACAATAACTTCATTGGGACATTTAGTTTTGAATCAATGTTTGAAAAAGCTCAGCGAAAAAACTACTTGGTTAGGTTTTGTGTAAGGGTGTAGTTTTGGTTTATATACACAAATTCTTGCAAGCTGTCATTGTGGGAAAAAACAGTCAAAATGCAATTTCACAGCCACTTATACTATGTGTGCTTATATACTGTGTGTGCTACTATGTGCTGTTTTCAGCTTGTCAAGAGCTCTTACTGAGATTTCAACCTCTGCATAGTGATACATTTACTGTGTAAAAAGTTGGCTATTTTCTATGTCACATCTTGTGCCCTTTTGGAATTTGCGAAATGCAAAGCTCAGTGAGAGTAAAGCAGGGCAGAGAGTGAAATCTGCAAACGTGGTAATAAATTAGAGTTATTCTAGTCGGTCTGAAACATCCATTATGTTGTTGCTTTGAACCATATTGTAGATTTGGCCCCACCTCAAACACTGCTCTTAGGTGTGTATTTAGCATTTGGCAGCATCAAATAGACTATGATTGGAAAATTGTTAGCAAAGTACAGATGGATGATCTATTCTCACATACTCACACCCCTGTGTGCTCCCTTTCCCAGACTAAACTGTGCAAAAACTGTGCAGAGGCAAAAGGAGTGTGCTTATGATTTCGTTCACAATATGCTTATCAGAACATATGTAAAAAACTTTCTTGAAACTTAAGCTGTTGTGGGCTTAGAGACTTTGGGTTATTATTTCTTTATCTTGCTCAGTCTTTCCTGTGAATCCAGTCATTCTGCCAGTTTCCTCTGTCAAACCAGCAGAACTGTTACACATTCTGTTACTAACAGTGTGAAGAACCCTGACATGCGCTGTCACCATAAAAGAAACGCTTGATGTGGGTGGCCTGCTGACCAAAAGAACAGAAAGTACAACTAATCCGACCTTAACATACATCTTAGTCAAAGGAGACCTTTTATACAGTGAACACTGTGTGCTGCCATGGCATTTATGGATACGACTCAACCTGAGGTGGGAAAAAAAAATTGGATGCAGAAAAAAATGCACTGTATTGATTGATGACAGATGAAGATAAAATTGATCCTGGAAGTGAATCACAGACATACTTCACTCCTGATGGCTGCTTATTTGGCCAGCTTGCGCTGGTTATTTGAAATTCTTAAGAAAACAGTGTGAAGAATTTTGAACTTTTATAATTTCTTTGCACTGTTATCACCTGATTATTTAATGTTTGCATGATTTCTTAGTCCTTTCATCATTGCGACTTTTCTTCCAAGGTTGCAAACTAGTACCCAAAAGAGTTATTATGATTCCACATCCTCTGACTGGTTGCATAACCCTCCAGCTTTAACAGACCAGGGATATCTATAATTTACTGTATGCTTCAGTACGTAAAGAAAATCCCACTTCTATTGTGTAGCGGTTACCACAGCAACTGTCAATCAAAATCTGTGCTTGAAGTTTGATGAGATAAAAATGTAATGAAAGAGAAAATTTTGTGCCAAGACAGCATATGAATGACATTTTATATCAAAGAATGATACTAATTTATATCAGAGAGGTAAAAAGAAGGGGGGGAAAAAACTGCTGGGAAGGAAAAAAAGCAAA
Source organism: Melanotaenia boesemani (assembly GCF_017639745.1). Classification (NCBI taxonomy): domain Eukaryota; kingdom Metazoa; phylum Chordata; class Actinopteri; order Atheriniformes; family Melanotaeniidae; genus Melanotaenia; species Melanotaenia boesemani. The sequence goes on from NC_055689.1 coordinate 12,264,218, forward strand.
TTTTGCTAAATGTAAAATTTTCAAAGCATATTGAAATGTATTTCAGCTGTGGTGGTGCTGCAGTGTGTATTTCCCAGCATCTGAGGAACATGATCCTGCATTTCATTTCTAGGGCCAGCCAGCTTATCCGAGGATGACATTGGTAGACTGTTAAAGGTTCAGCTGGGAAGTGCTGTAAATCTGTCTATTTAACAAAATCGGTAAATCTGCCTGAGGCAGGAAATTCAGCCCTGTTAGCTCCTGAGTGCACAGAAAAGATTTCAAGCAGCCACTATGCTGGTGAATAGCTGGTGAATATTACAGGGATGGAAAGGTTGTTTTTTCATTTACTCTTTTTGTTTCTGTATCAATCACAAAGATGCAGTGTGGCATAGCTAAAATACAGGACTTCACCCAGGAGAAAGTGGTTTGTTCCTTATCTGATGTTTTATTAATTATATAAAAAATATTCTTTTCACTTACTACACTTTCCACTGTCACTTTTTTTATTTCTTTCAGTTGCAGTGTTTCTTCTGTTATTTCTCCAACTGGTTTTCAATATTTGGTTAGATTTAGGCAACAACTTTGCTCAGGTTGGTATTATTTAACCTCGAGTCATCAGTTCATAATATATATTATATATAATAGCACAAAACCCATGATGCTAAAATCCCTGTTGACTGAGATATTTGTCTATTTCCTGTATTTAGACTCTCCCCTCAGGTTTGTATTGCCACATTTTAGGTAAAGTCGAGTCCTACATGATAAATATATTTTTCTTATCAAACACACCACACTCAGATTGTGAGGGGTCCAGTTTTAGAGGAGATCAAGAGCTACAACTCAGAGAAACTTGTCATTCAGCTGGAGTTGTTTACCCTTAACATTCTTACAGTATGACTGGTTGGAAAAGTCAGCGATTGCCAGGAGACTGATTTGAATTATGGGGGTAACTTTTGAAGTCTTGCCTGCTGTCGTCAGTTCAGTTGTCCAGGCTTATGAGTGAGTGTGTGTGTGCATGTTTGTGTAGCCAATCCACTGCTGTTTTTCTCAGCTTCTTAATGGAAAGGACAGGTGCTTTAAAGATGATAATGTCTTTCTGTTGGATCTCAATCTGTATCAGATATCTGATACTTCTATAGGGGAATAAAATAAATTCTGTCATGTTGCATGTGTGGTGTTTATATCATGCAGGCATTTTTATAACCAGCAAAGAACGCCACATCACTCCCAAAATTTAACTTCTGATTATGATTTGTCATACAAAGTGGGTCTTATTTCAAAATCTGCACCCATGCCAACAACAGAAACATGATATTCCCCAGAAACATTGTCCAGATCTTTTAAGGTTTTTACTGTAATGTTAAACATTTTGTCAGCGGGGTTTAAAGTTTCTTTGAGAGCAAGCAAACTGAAATTGATTTAATGTGGCATAGTTAGCCTAACATACAAAAAAGATGGGGGTGTGGGAACAGTTAATCAAGCTCTGTCTAAAGTTCAGAAAAAAAATCTAAAAATGGCCTAAAGCCAGCAGGAGTGCATGTTGATAGGTGACTTCATGAGGACCCTTATATTTGAAAATTATCATGGTTGATTACTAGATAGCTCCAGACAACATCTCTGACTAATGTTGGACTGGCTGGAAATAGACAAGAGGTCCGATTGTATCAGAAGACATGGCAATTTCAGGCTACATTCACACAGAGACTAAATTAATTTTGTTTTAAAAAAAATTTCTGTAAAGACAGAATCATTTCAAGAAATATCCATGCATAACTATTTAAAATGCAGTGGTGAATATTCCAGGTCTATAAGTGGTATGTTACACTGCCGCAAAACATATAAAAACAGAGAATAGGAAATAGATCATGCACCTAAACTTGTATTATTGGGGTTTGTGATGAGGGTTGAGAGAGAGATGAAGCTAAGGCATCACTGGTCTGAGGAAACAAGTATGTAGGTTCTAAACATGAAAATAAAACGGTGGTGTTATCAGATTTATTCACTTTGGGACCTATTTTCAAAAATGTATGCTTTCAGGCTTCAGAAATGCTGGTTTTATGTGGACAAAACATCCAAATGATAAAGAACAAAAACCTTTAGTGGATACAACTAAACAAGTGTCCATGCAGACAAGGCCTTAGACACTAACATATATGATTCTGCTCTGACTTCTTATGAACAAGTAAAATCTTGTGATGTAAATGAAGGGTGAGAGGCGCTAAGCCACAGGATTCTTTTGGGCTGGTTATTTTCACTTTATCTTCCCTGTCTTGCTTGTTTTTGTTCAGTCCTGGTTTAGTTGCTATTTAGTTAAATTTAGGTATCAAAACTAATTGGTTAAGTTCTAGAAACACATTTTCCTGTTTTAGTTAAGGCACACTAAATTTCTTAAGCTAGGTTTAGGAATCAAAAGTACTCAGAATAACAAAAGGAAATTGTGGTTTGCTTTAAAATGCACTTCTTTCAGAGCATTGGATGGCGTGGAAATGTGGTTTGCAACACTTTGCTTTGTTTAATTGGCGTGCGGATCAATGGCATTCAAGGTTAACTTGTGTGTTAATTTGTGGTGCTAAGAGGTCCTACAAGTGTTAGCATGTGACACGGTTGGATGAAGAACTGCTTGTTGTATTTATCAATCTTACTGCAAGAGAAAGATCAGACTCACAGGTGTGGTGGTAGATGGTTTTGAACAAAGCCAAGCTTCCTGTCTAGGCTTTTATCTTTAAGATATCCATATCTTAATTTACTCTTAGTCTTCTGGATTAATTATTTAAAAAACAACTATGAGAGTGATAATTTTGTGATTTCTGACTTTTGCAGACAAATAAGTGTATTTTGCCACAGTGGTGGTTATATATAAAATATTGTTTAGAAAAACGTCTAAAACAGGAAGCCATTCAGTCAAAATGACTTATGTGATGTAAGTGAGGGGACATGGAGGCAATCTGTAGGAGCCCAAACTACATTCAATACAAACAAACAATGCAGTCGCTTAATAGTTTCTTATCAAAGTAAATAAACTAATAACAAAATGAGCAAAATACATTCACGGTAGCTGAGTTTTATTTCAATGTAACGATTTTATGTCGTCCCGTTTTTCTCCCACAATGACAGCACCATGTTTTTCTGCAAAAACGGTCAAGCACAAAAACAGAGGAAAACATTTCCTGAACCTGATGAACTGAGGGGCAGGGGTGAGGGGGCTGTGTGAGTGGGTGGTGCGGGGATAACGGCAAAGAGAGGGAGCGAGCAAATGAGAAGTTTACATTGCTGTGCACCAACGCACAAATACACACATATGCAGTAACACAGATTCTGACTATAAAGGTAAACCCTTCAGCTTGAATGGTCTTTTGGTCTCCTTTCTCCATCCTGTAACAGGTTTAATTATGGGCTGCCTGGCAGGTCTTCTACTTCTGTTAAAGCAGAAACCTTCCTTGTAACTAAAAGTAATTGGAAGCTCCCACACATGCACGAGGACAACTGGCAGAAAAGCTTTAACAAATAACATCTGGACCCACTTGTCCACATTTCAACTGGATAAAAAGAACCGAGACCAGCAGAACAACATCCTATCATAGACAAAGACATCACAGCTGTGTCTTGGCGCTGCAGCCCTGATCACAACCACTACCAGACCGTCATGTTTGGCCACATGGACAGGATTGCTGTATAATTTCTGAAGAACAACATTTCATTGGATATGAAGGGATAATTGTAGAATAGAAGGAAGGGAAGGATATAGAGGATGAGATGGCCATTAGAAAGAAAAAAAAAAAAAAAAAAATCTTGCATGAAAAAGGAAGTAGGAACTTCCTCTCAATTTTGTGTTGGATGATCCTGAGCTGCATTTGCGTCACAGCAGTGTAATTTATTTGTTCAGAGACGTGATAAATAATTTTATGATTTGACAGAGATGCCGCTGACCGACTGACAGCAGTTACCGAGAGAGGCATCGCACGCAAAATGTAAATCGGGCCAGATGTCAATCAGATAATTTAACACATTGGACACGTCTGGATACAACAAACAGCAATGCAAAATTATTGTTATTATACATCATAGGAAACAACATAGTTACAGCTGCATATTTTCCCAATTACTCACAGCTCAGCTCTGCTCTCTTATGGACAGTTCATGTTAAGTGTTAAGTGTTTCTGGAGAGGTTGTGTATTCTGACAGGTGTTTGTCTCACACAACCAGCATGCTTCCATGAATATTAATTTGTCAGTTTACCTCATTTTGCTCCAGATGTTTTATTTCCTTGCGTGTCTTATATAGCAGAATTCTAATTGTCATGTCATTCAAAACTTCTAATCAGAGGAATCTGAAAAATTAAATTAAAAGTCAAGATAGTCCTTTTTACATTTGGGTAGATGACACTGGCTGCCTGTCAGTTTTAGAATTCAAGATTTTACTATTTCTTTTTAAAATCTTTAACAAACGAACTGGCACTGACTTACATATATGACCTGTAAGAACATTACACTCCATCAAAGACACTGAGGTCTAAAGATCAGATCCTCCAAGTGGTTGCAAAATCCAGACTCAAAAACCAGAGGCAACCAAGCTTTTTCAGTACTGGCACCCAAACTGTGGAATGAGCTCCCCATCAAGATCAAACCAGGGGGGGGAGCTCATTTTACTCTGGAAACTTTTAAATCATGTCTTAAAACACATTCTTACGCTTACTCTTGTTTTTTTTTATAATGTGCTATATAAATAAGGTAGTCTGGATTGGATACAGTTGGTTTAAAGTGGCGTAATTAAAAATTAAACATCCAAAACTGAAAACAATGAAATCTAAAATAAAATCTTGAAACAAAAACATTAAACCAAAGGGTAATTTTTCCAGAAGGATACTGAATGTTGCATTTTGTACCATGATGTTGCTGTTTTTACTTAAACATCACGGGACTATCTCCCACCAATTCAGTGATATAGAGGAGTTACAGCTGTTTCACTAATGCAATGAGAAATACTTGCTGTGTGTATATTACGAGAAAAAGCTTTGGCAATACATTAAAGGAAATGGCAATGGCTGACATAAAAACAGCAGATATCAGGAGTTAGAGTGTACTTTATGACCATGATATGATCATTGAAATAGCACCTTGACTGGGATTTATATCAGATTGCTCAGATTGGACTAGGACATCCCTTGGTAAGAAAAATTTTGGGAACCCATGCTGAGTAAACTGGAATCATCTCTGTTATGGTGTTCTGACCTCATATTCTCCTTCGATAAATAGTTGGAGCTATTCAGAAACATGGAGGATGAAGAATTTACTGTGAAACTTTATTGGTGGCAAGGCGGAATTGTGTATGTGGTGGTGTCGGTGTCTTTAAACGGCAAATCTATTGTTTACATTTTCGTACCTTCTCAGCACCTCAATCAGCTGTTCATAAAGTGTAATAAGGAGACTAGTTCTCCCTCACAGTTTAAAAATATCCTGGAGGAAATCCTGTGTTACATTAACATACTAGACACCTGTTGTTCTTTGTGCTATTGTTTAGTAGAATAAATTAGTCTTTCCAGATTAAATTTTTGTTCTTGGTCTTGGATTTTGTGAAATAAATTTCTAAAATAAATGCAATTTATAGTCCACTGCGACTTATATATGTTACTTTTCCTCTTCATAACACATTTTATGACTGATGCGACTTATACTCTGGAGCGACTTATAGTCTGAAAAATACTGTGTAAGTAGGATTATCTACTGCAATATCTGCTTCTCTGCTTAAGAGATAAAAGCTCTGACATCCATCAGTTCAGGTGTAAAACATGAATATAGAGTCCGGCTTCTTTGGAATCCTTGGGCGGGGTTCACATTGGAATTCACTGGAGTAAAATGCATCTGTAAACATGGCAGCAAAAAACTGAAGACTTTGCTGAAACTTTCCAGGAAAGGTTTGGGACTAGCACTAACTGAGTCAGTTCCTCTGAATCCTCTACAAAACCTACAGATTACAAGTGTGCCAATAGGGTTTACTGCAGTTTTGAATGCACTTTCAAGTGTAAGTAGTCTTGTTGCTTCAAACTAGATTAACTGAAAGCAAATGCAATAATGCATGTGAGTTACAATCATTTTTACCTTTAGGAATCAGCTTTTCCATAACTTGATCCAATATCTTCATATGCAAATAACTCTTAACATACAGAGTAAAAAGAAAGCTAATGGAAAAGGTCATCCAGTGTTTCTGTTGGGGGTGACTGTGTGGGTAAGCCACACACATTCCAGTCATCTCTGTTGTCACTGTGTATGTATGTGTATGAACTAAATAAGTGTGTTATGTGTTCATTGATTAAATTCTGAGTTGTACTGACCCTTGAGCAAACCCTGCCCTTGTTGAGTGATGAAAGCAGTTACGTCATTGGATGGCTTCCAGTTCAGGGGATGTTTGCTTTTGTGGTGAGATTGGTCAGGCTGAGTGGTCCCCTGGCTTAAAGCAGACTTCCTAATCTTGAAGCATCCTCACATCTGCTGGGGACCCTACATATCCGTGAGTGAATGTCTGCTCTTAAACTATGATCTCACCTTGTGTGCCTGAAGCTTGTTAAGGAAGAGATTACTGCACAAACAAGCTGTTGTCAGCTCCAGCCGAGTCCTGGATACTATAATCTTCAAATGTATCCTTATAGACTTATCTAACATTACTTAACCACATACAAGAAAAAAAAAATATACAAATGCAACTGTGCAGCTGTCAATATATGCTCTGTATATCAACAACTCAGCTTTAAGGATGTTTTGTAAGAAACTTCTGTTTCTGGTGAGCCTTCAGAGAAAGTAAAAGGTTGATATTTAGATATTTCATTTTTGTTTCTTACACAGATGATCAGTAGCATCGGCTCAGATCTTTTCCTGTAAATGGATGCTCTGATTTCTCTGTTCTTCTGGAATTTATCATGCAAGCTATTTGTAGATTAACTTCAGGGAAGAAATATGAGTTTTTATATTGAAATAGCATCAACCAGTTTCCAATAACAGTGGCACCAGTGCAAAAACAAATAATTCATTTTACATTTCCACACATAATCCTAGTAAAAAGATTTGATTAACTGGGTTATTGTGGGACTATATAGCAGTTAAAGAGCATACTCTCTGCTTGTCAACTTGTGCATATTTGCATGTTAGGGATCTTCTGGAATAACTTTAGATGCTTTAATTTCAATAAACAAGGTAACTTAAAGCTCCTGTGTAACCTGTTGTCATTTTCTCCTAAAAGGCTAACTTTGTTCTGATTGGTCCGCTTAGTGGTCAAAAATAGAGATGATGATTTGTTTTTAGCCATGCTAGAATGACCTCTAGGCCGACATTAGGTAAAAGTGCTTCACTTTGATGTAGATAGGTGAGGGAGGAAATATATTGACTATAAATGGTGTGTCTGAGACAGATCAGGAAATGTGCCTTCTGCAGGAGATAATTACTCCATTTGTCATGGACTTTGGGCTTTGTAACTTTGCACGAAAAAGTTATGTAATGCCTTGACATTAAAGGAAAAGTCCAATAAGCATAATATGACCACTTTGACTGTCTTCATTACCTCCTTCACCTCCCACTAAAAAGGATGTGGGTAAGAGATTGTGGAGGGGAAAGTAAAAAAAACATAAAACAGAAATCCTCCAACCCATAATTTATTCTGAAAATCAAACATTTGGTCCTCATTTGATAACATTTTGATCATGTCTGTAACAGGAAAAAACAATAAAAATTTGAAGTCTGTGTGGTGAGAAAAGAAAGATGCTGTAGAAACACATTAATTAACTTCTGGACACTGATGTGTTAATTTCTGGAGGCTCTTTACAAGCTGTACATACTGTAAGCAAGAAACTGGAGAAAGTGAGTCCATGTAGTCCATTCAATTTATTATTACATTAAACAAATACGTAAATACCATCACCATCAATCTGATAAAGCTATCAATACATCAATACCTGTTAAAATGTCATTAAAGGGAATATATAATAAAAAATCCACTTTTTTAGTCCTTAAATACATGTTTTTGTGCATTATTAGTGTTAATCAATGCAGAAAATTTTAATACATTCTCTCCTGATGCTGTGTATATATCTTTATATTCTTTTTGGGTCATATTTGGGTCTGTTTAGTTTTCTCTGTTTTTTATTACGTTCTCTTATCTATTATGTTACAGTATTTGTTGTGGGTCTGCTAAATAAGGTCATGGACTTCCAGGTATCCAATTTTGTGAATCCGCTATTTTTTATTTTTTACTTTTTTTATTTATTTATTTTTCTCAATGATTCTGTAGTCCACGTTTAGTTATGCCGGAGTTACCAGTAGACAAGTCAAAATGTGCGGTTGTTGGGTGTATCAACCCACACAATTCTTTACATTGCCCCCCGGCATCAGAGCCTCTTTGAAGTGCCTGGCTGGATTTAATTTTTCACAGAAATGTACCGACATCAGTGGGGAAAGTCCTTTTTGTTTGCACGAAGCGCTTCAAGGACGAATACTTCAGCAACCTCCGTCAGTATTAAGATGGATTTGCAGAAAGACTGCGTCTGAATGAGGGGTCAGTTCCTTCTCTCTATGGAAACTACAGACACAAAAAATCGGTAAGCTTCAAATAACGCTAAAATTATGTCAAGCTTTGTTTTAGACATGCATTTTGTGTGTCTTTTTTTATAGTATTAGCATTGTGCGTTCTGCTTCTGTTAGTGCTGTGTGCTAACTTTTAGCTTCCCACCTGAGGATATAACTGTACTGTGTGCTTTGAATAAAATTATTTGGCTTTGTTTTTTTGCCATTTTGTGTAGGAGAACTCATTATCCAAATGCATTCAGTGACTTTCGTGACGCTTGCGTTAGCTAACTGCATAACAATGCCGAGGCCTTGTTTATCTTATTCATATTGTGGTAGGGTGGAAAAAGTAGTGTTGGGGTGGGGGGACAACAGCTGGTAGAGATGGCATGGGATGATGCAAAATACATGGAAGTGTATGGGGAACTTATCAATGAGGGACGAACAGAAAGGGAGAGAAGAGGACTCGAATATGTAAGGCTGAATGGACACATTTTCCATTATTGACATCTCTCGTAAACTTGCCACTAAAAAGTTTCTCTGCCGGTAGATAATCGTATTGCTGTTATCAAACTACAAATATAGCTGAATGGGGTGGAGTGGAACTCTCTGTGACCTGGAGGGAGGCGGGGCACGAAATGCCTCATTCACATTTAAAGAGACCGCACAAAAACGAATCGCTCTAAAGACGCGCCTCAAAACAGGGTTAACAAGGGGTGTGTGGAGCTAGAATAACCAGGAATTCAGACCAAAGCATTACGGTTCTACTTTATATAGACCATAAATGAATGATTTACATGTGAAAAGGAAGGATTTAAAAGCATGATATGTCCACTTTAAAGATGGTGCAGAGGTACACTGCTTTCTCCATTATGTCATAAACCATAACGTCATAAATATTGCATGCAGCTCTAGAGCTGAGGTGTTTACAAAGGCTTTTTCATTAGCTGAGATGAAAACTATTTTAATGGGGATAGAGCTCCAAATATGCATCTATAAGATACGGTACCCTGAAAGGTCCACCCAACAACTTCAGTATAACAGCTGTTTTACCCTATCTTGATAACAGAAGAAATACAAAACAAAGAAAAGATAGTTAAGGAATTTCAGGAGGAGAAAGGCAATGTGAGAGGAGGAAAAGGAGATGAAAGAGGAGGAGGTGGTGAAGGAAAAGAAACAGGGGAGAAGCAGCTGAGGGGATTACTGTATCTGGGATGAAATTTACATCAGCTCATGAGAGGCTGATTCCTGGAGATGACGGAAGACTCAAAAATGAAATCAAAAACTCCATTTGCAGAGAGCTTTGTAGCGTGGTTTCCAAACTCTGCGCAAGGGCACACCAGTGTGGCCTGATCTAAGCTCAGGTGTGGCAAAAAAAATGGTTATGGCAAACGCACATTATGATCAGAACACATTATCACCCATCACCTAAAGAACAGATAAGAAAACCTTTTTATTGACAGTTTCATTAAACCTATCTATGTTAAGTTTGAGTCTACAGCTCTACAGGAGAAGTTGGCCAATGCTCCTTTTGGACCACAAGTACCCAACTGTTTTCTTCATGCAGAGTAACAGGAGTTGATGGATCTTTAAACAGGTTCTTATGATGACCTGGAGTTGCCCTCTCCTCAACAAAAACAAGATTTTTAGAAACTAAAGTGCCCCACTTCTTTGGGAATTGTCAAAAAAAACTACTAAATGTATATATAAAATATAGATAAACTCACTTATAAATTAGTAAATAAACTGAAAATGTGCATTTTCACAGCAATAAAAATGATAACATGATATTTTGAGGCTATTTGGCACAGAAACGGAATATAAGTGCACTTTTAAATGTTGGTTTGCCTTCTGGTGTGCCTTGGGCAGAAAAGTTAAAAAGTTAAAAACCACAGCTTTAAACATTTTCATCTTTTTCCTGCTCTGGTCTGTTTTTTTTCAGCTTCTTTCTCTCTGCCTGTGGCTTGTCTATGCTCTCCTTGGTGGTCTTCTTTTCCTGTCTTCCTTCTACTCTGAAACATCTATACCCAATCATCCCTGCCAGTATGTTCCACCTTGTAATCAATCATCCATAATAAAATGCATGAGTGTGAAGATGTGATGAAACTCTCCTGCTTTATGCATGTTTTATAGTTTAAAAACAAAAAACAAAAAAACAGGCAAGCCACACCAGCCAGAGCTGGAGAGCTTTTACTCAGTGCAATTAGAGCAGCGTTGTGCAATTTCACACTTCAGAGAGTCCAAATGGCACCGAGAGGGTGCTGCTGAAAGTTTTGACAACCTCAACACCCTGAAGATGTGGAATTTTATTTGCTGTTTACTGGATTTGAAGGAAGTGAACTGGGTTAAATGTACTAGTGAGCCTAACTTTCTCTGGATGTGTCGCTTTGCTCCTCAGAATTAATGTGTCTTTTCAAGGGTTTTAATACCCACTCAAACCTAATTTATATTAAACGGGTATCTTTTCATCGACCTCTGTCTGTGTGAGGGAGTGTTTTATCTACCTCAAGCTATACTTGATGTGATCTCATGCACAAACCTGCTTGCCAACAATGAATGAAGTAGAATAGAATCAAATAGAATAGAAGAAGCAGGCATTCATTTTAATAAATTGTTAGTTAATTACGTGCATATCTTTCAAGTTGTTTGTACTGCTTGTATTTCCAACCCCTATGACCTAAACAGAAAAAACATTTGCACTTGTTGCTTTTACCATGGTATTCCTGCACATTAATGCCTTTAGGACTTATCTTACACTTAAATATTACAACATTACTGTCACCCACTCTTTACCTTTGGACTACTTATTGTTCAGACAGGTTCAGTTAATTAATATAAATAAAAAGTTACAACTTTAAAACTGCACTTTCCCCAACCTTAATATATACAGTATGAGCTCATACCTTACCTTTTAACAAAGAAGACAATAACCTTTTAAAACCTGAGGTTCCCAAATTGGGACACATCGATATCAGATGGTGACACAAATTCGAAGACCTCATCTAAAGTTTTTCAACTAAAACCTCTTTAATTGGGTCCTGCTTGACGTTCTCAGAGTAATGTCAGAAGTAATGTTCACATATTGTACTATGTGTGGTTGATAGAAGTTTAGAGCTACAGCTGCTTCATTCCAGAGAAATATTCATATTTACCCTTAAAGTGTTTTTTTCTAGGCAAGCCTGAAACCTTCTTCATTTTATTAATTTATGTGTCATCTTCATTTATTCTTCATTAGTAACACTGGAGCTTTCAGGGGAGTCAGGCGTTTGCCGTAGCTTCGCAATTCACATGTACACGCGTATGCTATAATAGTGCATGGTAGTGCGGTCAAAAATATAATTACTGCCACAAACATTCTGCTACTACTGTATGCTGCTGATACAATTAGGAAAATCTCACATAGGGATAGAAAGTTCTTTCAACAACCACAAAAAGTAGCAAATGAAATGGTTGCCATTTGGACGTTGACCAAATCCACAAAAACAAATATTTTATCCTCCTTTTTTATGGAGATTCTGATACTTTTCAAGTCTTACATTTAGATTATTTATTATTGGGTGTCCAAAACAAAGTTACGCTACTACTGGTGTTACTTAAAATATCCGCGTTTGAGTCGTTCTCTTTGAGAAAACTTTAATTTGGAGATGTAGCTGTGTCTTCATGGCGGTGAACAGAAGCCAGCATAAACCACTTTATCCATCTTATTCATGAGGTTTCTGACAGTTTTCAAGTCATACTTTTTGAAGATGGCCGCAGGATGACCCATTTGATATATTACACAATTAACCATGTACCTGTGGAGGTGTGGAGGTGTCTAGGGGAGGTAGCTGTAGAGCTTTTGACTAGGTTGTTAAACAAGATCTTAGAGAGTGAGAAGATGGCTGACGAATGGAGGAGGGTGATGGTGCCAATTTTTAAGAACAAGGGAGATGTGCAGAGTTGTGGCAACTACAGATGGATAGAGTAGATGAGCCATACAATGAAGTCATGGGAAAGAGTAGTGGAAGCTAGACTTAGGACAGAAGTGAGCATTTGTGAACAGCAGTATGTTTTCATGCCAAGAAAGAGTACTACAGATGCAATATTTGCTTTGAGGTTGTTGACAGAGAAGTACAGAGAAGGTCTGAGGGAGCTGCATTGTGTCTGTGGATTTAGAGAAAGCATGTGACACGATGCCAAGGGAAGAACTGTGGTACTGTGTGAGAAAGTCTGGAGTGGCAGAGAAGTATGTTAGAGTGTACAGGAGCTGTAAGACATCGGTGAAGGATGCTTCAGGTACGACAGAGGAGTTCAGGGTGGAGGTGGGACTGCATCAAGGGTCAGCTCTGAGCCCCTTCTTGTTTGCTATGGTGGTGGACAGACTAACAGATGAGGTTAGATCAGAATCTCCATGGACTATGATGTTTGCAGATGACATTGTGATCTGTAATGAGTGCAGGGAGCAGGTGGAGGAAAAGCTGGAGAGGTGGCGGTATCCTCTGGAAGGGAGAGGAATGAAGGTTAGCCGTGATTTAGAGGGTACCAAGTGGAACAGTGAAGTTACAGGGGGTAGAGATAAAAAAAAAAGGTGGAGGATTTTAAGTACAAAGTTTAAAATTTCAGAGCAATGGCGAGAGAGGAAAAGAGGTGAAGAAGCGAGTACAAGCAGGCTGGAACAGGTGGAGGAAAGTGTCAGGTATGATGTGCGATAAAAGAGTATCAGCTAGAATGAAAGGGAAGGTGTGGTGAGGCCAGCGATGTTGTATGGTTTAGAGACAGTAGCACTAAAGAAAAGACAGGAGGCAGAGCTGGAGGTCGCAGAGACTAAAATGTTGAGGTTCTCTTTAGGAGAAACGAGGATGGATAGAATCAGGAGTGCTTCAGAGGGACAGCACATGTATGGTGATAAAGCCAGAGAGACCAGACTGCAATGGTTTGGACATGTACTGAGGAGGGATAGTGAATATATCGGTTGAAGGATGCTGAGGTTGGAACTGCCCAGCAGGAGGCCTAGATGATGACCAAAGATGAGATTTATGGATGTCGTGAGGGAGGACATGAAGGTAGTTGGTGTGAGAGAAGAGGATCCAGAGGATAGTGTTAGATGAAAGCAAGTACTCAACTGTAAGTACTTGTACTCGGTTTGAAAATGTGGTTATTGTGCATCCCTATTTTTATGAAACATTGAGAACCTTATGGAAAAATAAATGTAACCTAAAATTGGACTACTATTAGAGCTCCCCCTTAGATAATTAGATCAATTTCGTTAGAGAGCCAAACTCCCCTTAGCTCCCCTGTAATTCAAACCATGTTTACACAATTTAATAAAACTCACAAGCATTCCCTTTACTATGATTCCAAAAGCATTCAAATAAACCTTTGTGGTTGCAGAGATAGACTCATTTCATTATGGGTATGCAATTTTTACAAGGCCTAAAATATTGGCATAGAGCTCAAAAAGGTTAATTCCTCTTTGCCAGCCTCTAATGAAATATCAAGAGGTTCTTTTATCAACTTTGCATTGTTTTATTTAATATATCTGATCATAATAAACTATTTTCAGCGATAATATAGACAAGTATGATCCCATTAACTTTGTGACCCAGAAAGGATATGTTCCTTTCTTTCATTTTAGGGTGGAGTATCATATCGAGGCACTAAAGTTCCAGTATGTTCTCTCAACCACAGAAAGTCATGTTGGATTCTCCATCCCCCACTGCTTTCATCTTCAGTGTTTATCGCTCTGACAGCACAGATTAGAGGAGGGACACATTTTTGTTTGTAAAGCTTAGAAACACAGTAGTAATGGGGAACTGACAATGACAATTTATTCAAAGGACGAAGGAGGAAATCTAGTTTTAAAGCTACAAAACAAACTAAAGATCACATTTGCCTCTAAAATATTTAACTACTCTAACTCCTCTGCTTCAAAGTGTAATTGGTCTCCTAAACATCAGTGTGAGATACTTCCCATCTTTTGACATTAATGCCACAGAGGAACAGAAGTTAACCCGCTGGTACCAGACGTCCCAAGGGTGTAACAAATGAATATGTATTTACCTTAGTCTGCCTTCCATGTTATACCCCATTGGAAAGCTAAGATTCTTGAGATGTGAACGATGTATACTGCTCCAGGCTTCAATCATAACTGTAGATTCAGTAAACAGTTATTTCCGACCAGTCACCAATGCAGTTTATCTTCGGAGTCATACTGTACTCCAGAAGCAGATGATACTGCAACAAAAACGGTCCTGTCCCATCAGCAAGAGTCCAGTAAAATAGTTGGTCCAGAACAAAAACTATTTTAGGTTGAAATTGAAAAATTTTATGGGGTAAAGCTGGTGTTCTCTAAATATTTTTGGACATGTAGTTGTGTTCAGAAAAATAAAGTATCTCAGCCACATTTTTTTGTCCTGCATTCAAAACGCTATAAACTACACTACACAGCAGCGGTAAAACATGTTTGCCTCACAGCTGACTGGACCTACTGTATATACTGCAACTCTCCAAACAAGATACTCCGTTTGGTGAATGTCCAAAAGATTCAGTCACATGATTGTAATGGTAAAACCAAACCAAATGAACAAAGGCAATCTGCTCTGTGAACTATGCTCTAAAAATACAGTGAATGTCAGGAAATGCATTGTCATTGTAGTCCAAGATGCATTTGCATTGTTTTGTGACCTATAACATGTTAAACCTGTGAAGCTCCAATGTAGAGAAGTACATGCAAAGCATTACAACACATTAAAGCAGAGACCATGTCACCACAATACCACTAATAAAGCAAAAACTCTCTCTCCTGAACTCACTGTATCTATTGATAATCCACACAGCTCTGTTAGGTAGTTTATTCTCTCATTAAGCTACAACAAACTTTGGTACTCAGAGGGAATTGAAACAGTCTCCATTATGGATTGGGTCATTACTGCTAAAATAAACTGGCCTCATTTTGCCACCTTCTACTGAAACAGCAGCAGCCAAACAAGCATCCCTCTCTGTCACGGGTAGTTTCACACGCCTCTTACTGCTCCCATGGCTTGTTATATGACTTCCTACCTATAGTGCAAACATGAGGGAAACATACCTTAATGGTTACATCCATTCGGAATAAACAGGGAACAAAGAAATCCCTTTGATGAACTTGCAAAAGCTGATTGGAAAAAATAAAAAGCAAATAACTTTTACTGTAATACTTTTACCATGTTTGTTTCTGTTGATATGCTCATTTCTGGGAAAGACCCAGATTTAAAGAGTTCTACTATGCTGTCACCTACCTATAATGCCACTAATAAAATAATAATTGTTACCACTCATACTTTGCCCCTCTGAACGCCTCCACAGCATATTAACATAAAACAACTGCAGCAGCTGTTTTACAATACCTGTCTGCGAGACTTTCTCATGTGCCTTCAAAGGTTGCTCATTATTATTACACCATCTTGTGGTAGCCTTCAAAATTACAGATTTATGGTCAACATTAACAAATGTTGGATGCTGTATCTTTAAACTATCAGTCCCAGAAAATCTGAGTTAAAAAAGACATTTCTTTTTTTTCCGTAGTCAAACCATGATGCTATTTTTATTTTGTTTTTTGTGCACATTTTCACCTCATTTTTCCATGTGGTGGGTTTTGTAAAGCAAACTAGATGTTTGAAGCCACACAATGTTGACAAATTGGTTTGTAGCAGCATAACAAACCATACAAATCAAAGTCAGCTTACTCTGTATCTATCTCCAAATCGATAAAAACACCAGCAAAACAATTTTCACCACTAAATAACTTGAAAACAAATTCACTCATCCTTGTTGGAAGAGGCAAATTACACAATGTACCCACAAGTGACAGCAGGTGGAGGTTAAAGCTTTGAATCCATAGACTGATAAACATCTTTATGATTCATAAAGATTTTAATGATCACTGGTTGCCTGGTAACTGTTGGTATAAATCACAATTTCTCAAGTGGTGGGTGTTATTTATGAGCAAACTTACAACACAGATGTTTTTGAACACCCGTACCTGTCTCAACTTTAGAGTGGTCGGTCCTTTCCGTCACCTTTTCTTGGCTGATGAGGTAATCGACGATCCGCACACCAATTGGTGGCTCGGTGTGGTTCCACTCCATGATGACCAATGAGCTGCTGGGCTCGTAGGTGTAAGACAGCTTCAGCCTGGCAACAGAGTGACAGAGACTGTGAAAGATGTCAACAAAATGGCCTCATTAGGGTAATTGACAGCTTACATCATCCTTCTACAATATCACATACCTTTCTGTCAAAAAGAAAATATGGCCATTTATCCTATGAAGTCTGACTCACCAACAACTTTGTGTACAGACTTTTTCATGCCAGTCAATCAATATAAAGCAGCTCATTTAATTGATTAGCACACCCGTACGAGACAGGAGGGGAAAAAAAGCATTGATCGCTGTGATGTTTAGTCATAATTAAAAGCTGTATCCATAGAGATGAATGCTACATTTTCAAAGACAGACGCAGGTGATAGATTTTGTCAGTACAATGATAGATGGGCTCCACCACAACCCCTCCAAGAGGGCTGAACTAAGAGATGGTAGCATCATTTCACTAACATAGGTTGAGGAAGTGGGGCGCAGGTGGGCAGTCCGTCTGAGCCAAAAGCGCTGGAATCACACCGACACCAGTCGTCGATGACGTCTCCTTTACCTGAGCACCACAGCATGCTCATCATTGCCTCCTGAATGGCCTAGAAAGAGAGATGGGGACAGATGAGTGGACAAGAGCAAAACCTAAGTTTTTAATTTAGATGGGCTTTACAGAGAAATTCTTCTTTTAATTAATTTTAATGGGTTTTGATGAGAAATGACATGCACCTATTGGCAGGTTTGAATCAATGATCATATGACCATAAGTCAGGCTTCTGACCACAAAAGAAAAACTTTTGTCCATTAACTGTGTTGACGTAAATAAATTATGCTGTGTATTATCACCAGTAGGTGGCAGTATCAGTCATGTTGCTAGTGGTTGTAATTAGGTAGGAAAAGAAGTGATCCATCAGTCTTCTTTGAGAAGTTATGCAGTGTCACTAAAAATCTGAAATAGTAAAAAGTAAAAATGCAGATTCTAACTGAAATTACTGAGTCATAGTTTTTTGAATGTATGTAATTTTGTCATGTTTTAGAATAATTTAACAATATTTTAGAGAAACATGAACCTTTAGGCACAATAAGGGGTTTAAAGTACATTTAGTGCCTACAGGAATATTACATTAGAAACAATGTGGCTCAGCATTTTCATCAGTATATATACAGTAGATATATATCGGCCTATCAGGGACTGATTGATTACTCAAAATAAATGCAAAGACAAGCACTACAATTAACAGTTATTCATAACGTCCCGCTGTATTCTGTCAGCACGAGACTACACTAAACAACTTCTGTCGATGCACGCCGCTGTGTCTGTCTGACTGAACTTGAGGATGAAAGAGGTGGACAGCACCATATCGACGCTTCCTTCCTGCTGGAGGAGCAGAAGCACCATTGACATACAATATTGATGAAGTCAAATAAGTCACAGCACAGTGCAGCAGTTTATGGCACAGCATGCTTCCAGCAGACAGCGGAAAAGAAAAGACTTCCCTGGAAAGTTCTCTGTGTCCATGACCTGGTTTGTAATGAGGCCATGAGGTTTGGAATCTCCAGCATACTCAAACACACACACACACACACACACACACTGAGAGCTTCATAGTAGGGTGCCAAATAATAGATCCTTGTTTTAATGATTTCACAGCTATTGTCATGCCTGGATTATTAGCTGCTGTCTTCATGCATTAGGTTACAGCTTTGATGAGAAAATGGTGAAAATTTTTCCATGTGAAAGTAAAAAAACATTGATTTAAATGAACAAAGGATGACAAGAGGACACTGGAAAATAAATGTGTGCTCATCTTACACTCTGGAAAGTAAAATTGGGTAATCCATTCCAGAAAGATGAGAGACAAAAGAGCCACCACTTTAAAAGGTGTAATGAAAAGAATCATACCACGGATGCTGTAATAAAATTGGCTTTAAACCCAGACAGTAAGTTCCTCATTTGTACATGAAGAAATATAAAAGCACAAAAATCATTCGGCACACCTGGTAGGTCTCGTTGTTGGACACCAGCTCATAGATGGGTGCAGCTTTGGTGATCTTCAGAAGGACAGGCTCAGACTGCTGCCGCCCTTGAGCCGGCCTCGGGCTCATGTGGCAGAGGTGGCAGGAGCGCGGACACTGGCCCTGACTACTGCAGTCCATTCGGACCCCAGCTGCCATGCGTTTAGCGCCTGTGTCCAGGAGGCTGGCAATGTACGCTGGGTAGGTCAGCGTCCTGGCCTCCTTGTCACGTTCCTCTGACTCCTCTGAAGGAGAGTTACCTAAAACAGAAAAGAGTGATGGATTAGCTACACAAAATTCTCAGTAATCTTCTGAACTGTATTGAAGTGAAGCCAGAATCCAAAAAATGAAAGTACTAAAAAAAACACAAAAGCATGCCTAAAAAAATGGTATTTAAACCATTTTGTTATTGCATATATGCATAAAGTAGACAGATGGTGGGTTAAAATGTTTCTAGTAAGGAAAATAGGGGAAGGAAAAATGCTGAGCAGAGATTTTTTTTTCTCTCCTGTACCAGATGCTGCATGGCAGAAATACAAAGCATTGATGTGTTCCCAAATACCCATATCTTTCTTTCTGGAGACGCTATAATCTTTCTGAATCTCAGACAGAATCCACAAGCAGGAGTGTAAACATTTGTGCTGCAGCTAAAAAAATGCTGAGTTATGTCTAAACTGAACAATGAAACGTTTACATTGTATTGATGTGACTTGCTCTCAACTGCTGTATGACTTTGAAGTTTTGTTTTTTCCTGCTCAGATTATAGTTTGACAAGAAAAACTGGAACAACAGCATCAACGAAACACTTTAAAGCAGGAGCGTGCAGCAACACAAGCCAATCTACAGAGCAACATTGGAATTAAATAATAATAAAAAAATGTAAAGTTAACAGAATATCCTAGCAACAGTTTCTTTAATGCAACTTTTGCATTACATTAATTGTGGTTTAAGTTGTTACACTATGATGTATTTATTCATTAAAAACCATTTTGTCTCTGGCTCTGCGGGGAATCACACTTGCAAATGAAGCAAACAAGCAGTGAGAAAGGAAGCCATTATTAAAGCAAAGCACTGACACTGTTTTGTATTACAAGGGAGAATTTTCCAGATAAGCATTTTGTGAGCCAGACTGAATGTGGAAAAAAACAGGCAATTTAAAAACCCAAGCAACAATTAAGGCATATACTTGTTGTGCAAGCTACCTTTGATGAAATACAACTCATTTTATGAGCCATGGGACGATGAGGGAAAAACATGAAGACAAGCTGAGGGACGTACACAGAACAGAGGCAGAGAAAAAAAAAATCATCACATTTAAAAGAGGCAAGCTCATGAATTTGTTTCACTAATCCCTCAAAGCACGTGTGTCTGTGACTTATTATTACCAATAAGTCAAAGACAAAAGTCAGATATAATGCACTACAGTTTGTGGTTGAATGTGTGTGCATGCACACTAATGAGGCACATATGTGTCTTAGTGCTGGATATAATTATCCATAAATAAGTGTGTGTGCTTGCAGTTATTACTTTGTTAATCATACTTTGTCTCCAAAAGGTTCCCCTGCAGGTTTTCCCGTATTACTTCATTTACATACACAAATTTAATTTAAATTCAGTTTAAAACACTGAACCAAAGACAGTCTAATATAGTTCTTAATGTTAAAGTCAGAAAATAAGAGGTTTTCTCATCATAGAGTCATAAAACTAACATGTAAACTATCTTCATGTGTTTATACAACCTTCAGTGTGTGCTTGTCATCACTTGTTCTTTTTAAATGGAGAAATAACTAAACACAAGCTCAATTAAGTCCATTAATTTAAAAACTTTTGGTTCTTCCAGACCTGTGGGATTTAAAGTGACAGTAGTTAATATTCTGAACCATGAATCAAATACCAATATCAAAACACTGATGAGATGAAATGCAAACATTGTTGCATTTGTTAGCAGCAGAAACACCTCCACACACAACAAAGCAGAACAATTTACTTTTAAAGTTCTAAAGTCTCAGTTAAGCAGATGGTAGAGAGCCAAAAATAAAGCTGAAATAGTTAATTTGGACTTTTGTTCAAAAGTGATAATAGGACGGAGCCAGAGATGGACAGAGGGATTGGTGCTACATCAACAGTAATACACAGATCCGTTTATGTGAAGATTGAAATGAGCCAAATTTTACTGGTCGACATATGTTCCTAACCCACCTATGATCATGACATTTGCCTACTGACCAAAAGAATGAGTTTGTAGATATACGCTCCTCAAATGAGCTTCCTTCATAAAGCGTAACCTTAGGGATACGGTAAGGAGCTTCAGCAACTGGGGGGAGCTGGGAATAGAGCCACTGCTAACAAAAGGAATCGGCTGAGATGATTTAGTCATCTGATCAGGATGCCTCCTGATCTCCTCCAATCAGAAATTTTCCAGACACGCCCCACTGGGAGGAGATTTACAGATTGCTGGAGTGATATTTCCTTCGTGGCCTAGAAATGCTTCAGGATCCTGCAGAGAGTTGCTGGGAGGAGGGATGTCTGGGTCTCCCTCGTGAACCTATTACTTTCCCAACCCAACATTAAACCAGTGTAAAAATAAGTGTGAAAAAACAGATGGATGGATGCAGAGATGTGCACTTATCGCCTCAGATGTTTTTGGAACTCCATAATAAAAAGTGAGAAATAAATGTGAAGTGCTTCATTTTTGGGCTCTGAACCTAGTTTTGTAATTAAACTAGTGAATTATGAACCCAAACTAGCTCAGTTTTAATCTGTGTTGGTTGAGGCCTTCCAGCTGGGCCACTAAGCCAGGCTCAAAATACAAAGACTTCTACCAATTTAAGAAATATGCAGTTAAATGTGGTCTAAATGAAGACCAAGTCACACTGATGGAGAACAGAATCAAATACTGAGAACTGTGATGCCTGTAAGGTAGCTTAGCTTTTTATTTGTAGTATAAAAACAAACAACAAAAAACAAAAGAAAGAAACACAGCAGCAGTCTCAAAGTCATTAGTTCCCTTGACCAGTCAAAGGCAATACCGGGTAAAGTTGGGCTTCTGTTTGTGGTTTGTGGAGGAGTGGGTGGAAGTAAATCAAAAAGAAATAGTGATAAAAAAGAAAGGAAAAACAGCCAGCAGTTTGAAGAAGGGGTGAAATCCAAAACCCTGTTGTAAAATACCTGCATTCACAGACTGAATGTTGCCAAGGAAGCCCATGTCCTTGGACTCCTGATCAGCCAAACTTTAATCCATCCCTGTCAAGCTGGCTCACTTCCTACTAATCAGCTCTCATCATTCTATCTTTATTTCGCCACCTTTTGGCAGATGGAAATTAAATGTGGCAGTTATATTAGGCCAGGCGGGTGCCTTTTAGGGCAAAGAAAATTGGCAATGATTAGTTCAGTTAAGTTTTGGTTGGGGGGGTGTAGGTATTAAAATGGATGAGCAGCCAGACCTGAACACACTTGATGGCTAAACATTCCCCACTGTCACACTAAGTCCTCTCTGTTTCCTTCCAACTGTGAAAGGAAGTAGTGAGTTGTGATAAATATGATAATAATGTGATACATTTTTTTAGGGATACAAAACTATGACACCATTCAGTGGTTTTATGGAGAAACATAATGTGCCTTCAGTTCAGCATTACTTTATTTTTCATTTTTTTTCATCTTTTAAAAACAGTTCATACTACAGGAACATTAAGATGCAAAACCTTTATGGTTTTCAAGTCATGGCTTGAGACTTGCTTGATTTCAAACTCTAAAAAGGAATAGCCTTGATGGGACAACAATCTAAAAACTTAACATCATGCTGCAATCAAACAGACTTTAAAGCAGCATTGCTGAGCTTTTGCTACCCCCTGACAAATGCAGCACCTGTCTTGCATCTTGTCTCTTCTCTGATCTTTCTACAGTTAATAAATGTCAGTCTGATCTTAGCTTTTGTCTTATCTCTTGTTGGAGACGCTGCCAGGCAAAGTCAGCTGTAAGAAAGTGCATAATGAATGTCAGCAATCAAAATACAATCAAAATGAGTCAGAAGTACAAAGTTTTAAAATCGTAAACTTAGAATTTGAATCATACATGCTGTATTGATCCGGGAAAATGTAGTAATGTTTTAAAATAGTGACTGATACCATAAAATTATTAAGAAAGTGTCCAAAGGTAACCATAAACCATCAGATTTGCTTTCGGCACAGGGAAAATCACCTGCCATATAATAAACTTTCGTTTTGTCTTCACTTTTCAAATGGCAATCTTTTCCATTCTATTCATAGCATGTAACCAAAACCTTTAGCACTGACATCCAAACCCCAAAAAGTTGAAATGACTCAGCAGAACTCTCACTTTTTTCAGTTAAAAAAAAAATCAACCATTTTTGAATTTGAGCGATTGCTTGAATAGATTTGAAAGGACATTTATGTCACTCCTAACTATTTGTCAGGACATTTTCAGGCTCAAATAACACCTCACAATGGCTTAAATGTATCTGTAAATTGGTACCATTTGAAACCACTTTCAGCTCTCTGTACCCAAGATGACATAGCATCAGTCAAATATAATTATTGCACTGTGACTTGTGAATATTGCCCCGTATAACAATACTCATTGCAACTGTGATTGCAAATTTATTAAAATTGGACACATCTGCTGTTGTCTTGCACATAAAGACTGGTGCTCCTTTTGACAAATAGACAAACTCCCCCTTCAGAACATTTTGTAAAAAGCTTTGCTGGCTATTTAGATCATGCTAGACTCACTCAGGTAGCCTGTCTGGTAGGAAGCTGGTAGGGAGTAAATAAAAGTGTTCAGAACTACTGAAAGAGAGCTAACAGTTCTGCTGACAGGCTGCTACTGTTTTATGAATATCAATTTGTGTGATAAAGCATAACTCAGGTGCATTACCAAAGGAATTGGCTTTATGTGCAAAATTGACTTACCCTCAAAAATCATACCAAGTATCATCAAAGCTGCAGCTTGAATGTAATTAATGGGCGAAACTGAATACCTGACCTTTAAATGCATATTTGATGAAGAGGCATGTGCATAAATCTACTTACACACAAAAGTGGAGGGGTAGTTTGGATATGTTGTGGGGTGCAGGTGCATGAAAAAAGAGCAGGTGTTCTATTCTTTCTTTTTTGTTTCCTTTATTTCACTATCTCCATTCAGACTGCTTATCCTCCCAAAGTGAGCTCTGGGCTGCACATGTGATGAATGAATGACATTATATATATTTATATATATCTATATATATCTATATATATATATATATCTATATATATATAGTTAAACTGTTATGATTCTCTTTTTGCCGTGTTTCCCCTTTGCGGTTTTCCTGTTACTCTTACTAAACAATATGCCTCAATCAAACCCTTTTTTTTGTCCTTCCACAATGCAAATTCATGTCTCCTGAGGAGACTGAGGTCCTTTGGAGTATGCAGGCCTCTGCTAAGGACATTTTATGACTCTGTGGTAGCCTCTGCTTTCCTCTACGCTGTTGTCTGCTGGGGAACGAGCAGCACTGACCGGGACAGGAAGGAACTGAACAAGCTGGTTAGGAGGGCCAGCTCTGACCTGGGCTGCCCGCTGGACTCTGTGGAGGAGGTGGGTGAGAGGAGGATGTTGGCCAAGCTCACATCCATCATGAACAACACCTCTCACCCGCTGCACCACACTGTGGAGGGGCTGAGCAGCTCCTTCAGCAGCAGACTGAGACACCCTCAGTGTAGGAAGGAGCGCTACCGCAGGTCCTTCTTTCCCACTGCTGTCAGACTGTACAACTTATCTGTATAGTCATAATACTGTGCAATATTTATTTATATTTTACTGTGCAATACCCCCCATTATCAATATCATCATATTCTTCATATTCCACCATCACCATGTAAATATGTATATAGCCTGTGAGGTTGTTTTTCTTGCACTGTCAATTATATATATATGTATATATTTTATATTTATAATGCTACATATTTTTTGTTTTTCTTAGACTTCTTTTCTTGTAAATAATTTTATTGCACCTTCTTGTTGTAATGCATGTTCACCTTATTCTGTCTGCTTTCTGCACTTTATTCTGTAATAAGAGCTGCTGTAACGAGTGAATTTCTCCACTGTGAGATTAATAAAGTCCAATCTAATCTAAAACAAGAGAACTCACTAACAGTTTTTTTCTCACAATTTCCAGCAATTTCTTTGCTCTCTTAAAAGTTAAAATGTGCATTCACATATTTATCTTAGCGACTAAACTGCTGTCAACCTCAGCCTTTACATAAGCGGAACACACACGCTTTTAGCTTCCATCAAGCTAAAAAATGGTTTAAAGAAACAAATTGTGCAGAAAATGCTCACGCAGAGAAACAAAAAGCTCACACACCGAAACACAAATCTCATTAAAAGTAATTTGTGTCTGATTTCTCACTAAGAGATGTGCCGGGACAAAATAAAGAAAAAGCACCTCCATATCCTCCTCTTCCTCTGCTTCGACCTTTCCAAAATATGATTTTAGATCCAATTTTTTGTGGGACCCCAGCTGATTTGATCTGTTTCTGACCACAGGGGTTGAGCTAAAGTATTTCTGAGAGCCTGTGTGTGTTTGTGAGTCACTGTATGTGCCGTGTAATTCTTTTATACATGCTTAAACCTATTTCCATTGCAGCAGTGTGAGCGATGAAACTCCTAATATGATTTTTGTGTGATTCCCTTTGTTAGCTTTGTACTTCCACCCTGCTGTTGTGTTCTTAGAAATGGAGCAAAGCTAAAAAAAAAAGAAAAAAGAAGAAAAAGTAATAAAGGAGAAAACATGAACTAGCACTCCTACAACTACACTTCAACAAAGTATACAAAGTATAGTAGTGGTATAAACATCTCCAGAAGTCAGAAGTCTTGTATGTTGCCTGGAAACCAAATTTCTGATACAACAGGCTTCGTCAAACTGTAGACACAGGACTATTTGAGCATTTATTAGTAGGTTTGTGTGTGTGTGGGTTTGAAGTTGGGAATTTGGGGCTGCTTTGACCCGTGCTGTATCAGGACGAGTGACTCATCATCTCTACAGTACACAACAGATGGAGCTCGGAGCTATTCAGACTCGTATAATACCACTTCATCCAGCCCTTCCTCCCACACTCTCCGATGAGATATGTCTCCAGTTCATCTGCCACCAACTGACTCAAGTCAGTCCTTCTGTTTACAAAAATAGGCCTTTGAGTCTGTATGGATGTTTTGAAAAGAGAAGAAGAAGAAAAAAAAAAAAAAGAAACACAATGAGAGGAAGGTCAAGAGATATCTATGCACGCTGTCAGATGTTGTTTTGCAGTGAAAGCCTTCATTTCCTGCCTATTGCAGGCCTGCAGCTTTTCATTATGATGCCTATCATTAGATTTCTTTGTGAAACATCAACTCATTTAATGATCATTTATTTCCTTTTATCAAAGAGGCATGACTTTTAACCCCTGACACTGTCAGCCTCATGTTTGAACAGCAGCTTTAAAACTAAACACCAGACTTAACAACTCTGTGTGTCAAGGCTTTCCCAGCCTGCACCCATCCCTCTTCTTTCTGTTGTGAATTACCTCCCTCTAGCCACTAGATGCTGCTAATGGATCACTCATGCTTCAAGCACAAGGAGGGAGGAGACACCAGTGTACATGCTCCACTGTTCAGCAGACAGAAAGAGGGCAAGTCATACCTAACCTTTTAAATGTGCTTGGCCGAGATGAACATTACGTGGTTATGGAACATAATCACGAGCTCCCGCTGATCTGAGAGTGTCGGAAATTAAAGCAGGCAGTGGCTTAGTAAATGGGAAAGCAGTGAGATGGAAAACCGCATTAGAGAGGGAGAGTTTTGGACAGATCTCACCAATTGTAACTATGAAGAGAAACGATAAACAGAATTAGAAGCAGCACAGAGGAAACTGAATGAGACACAGATAAACAATACTGTGGGTATGCTGTGTGTCGGCCCGTGCAATACCTCCTAAACTGCAAGCCTGAAAAATGGAATATATCAGAGCGCTTAAACAAATCTGTGTGACAGGCAAATCTTCTCAGATGTGCGGTGCAGTTTTGCTCTGCCTGTGTGCATAAATGCATTCACACACACACAAAGACACCTTTTCCAGGCACCCGCAAGCAGCTTGTACCTGATAATTCACAGCAGCAGGGTCACTCTCTGCCAGCATCCAGCTAAAGCAAATTGTAAAGAATAAATATGCCACTTTGCCTGGGTTGCAGGGCCATGCCGAGATCCGGCATGATTGTCTCTGCTTATGAGTGGAAAGGGAAAGCATTTGTCTGTCAATTCGCACAAAAGGGAGGGAGAGGGGCGAGCGGCGGGTGTTTGGATGCTTTCGTGCAAGTGAGAAAGGTATGGCTTAAAAAGACTGGAAGAGAGGAATGTGTGTGTGCAGTGTGGGTGGGTGAGCATTATTATTTGTATGCTCTGCAGCGTAACGACACTTGAACTCCAGCGGCAGCACAATCAACCACTTCAAAACAACAATCAGCAGCAACTCCTAAAACCGCCGAAAGCTACATGTATCACATAAGATCTTAAATCTTTGGAGAAATGCATTCAAACCCAAATCTTGCCCTTCAAGTACACCTCTCGATGCGTCAGGGCCATATGAGATTTATAGATTAGACAGGTTATCATTAACCTGAAGGTCTCAACCTGAAGTTGGTGCTGAACTAATTCAGAGCAAGATGTGAAATCGCCACTGCCAAATGCCTGACCTGCACCTCAGCACACGGCCTCCTTGTATCAAATCACAAATCAGTAATTTGCTGTGCTAACAGCTCATTAACCTGGATTTTATCACTTTCCTCCATTAAGAATTTGGTAATAGAGAAAGAAACAAGCTGAAGGGAAAAGATTATAGTAATTTGCTTACTTATTGATTGGTAATTAGTGAAATGTTTACCGGTGAAGAACACATCCATTTCTTTAGCACTAAATTAAGATAATTTAGCTGTCTGCAAGTCTGTTTATTGTTTTAAAACCATGGCAACTGTAATAATTCTTCACTTAGAAAAATGTAAATGAATTAGTTCCCAGAGTTGTCCACTGAGAAATAGTAAAACATATCAGAAAGAAGAGGATTAAAGGCAAGCGGATTTAGCGTACACAGATGTAAAAAGATTCCTGAGAATTCATTCTTTTTTTTTTTTTTAGCACTTTTTTTCAATAGTTTCCATGTGTGTGTGTGTGTGTGTGTGTGTGTGTGTGTGTGTGGGGTGGGTGGAGGGGGGGGGGGGGGGGGGGGGGGGGGCTCACAAGGATGTAGTGCACTTGGCAGAGGCTTTGTGTGTGGACAGTGCTGACTGATGTGCTTCACACCACCAGGAGGTCCAGAGTGTTTGCTGCAGGCCAGATATGCTAAGTGATCTCTGAGCCCAGTGATGTGCCACCTGAACTAATGCTGCAACACATAAAATGAGGAATGATGCAGCTTGGCACTTATTATTTGTGCTGCACACACAAATAAAATTTTTATTCTTATAATCAATTTCTTGCTATGAACAGTACGTTCCTGCAGGAGCATCTGCTCAAAACAGATCAGGATTAGGTGTTCTGTACAAGAAATCTAGGCTCTTTGAAGTAGAGGAACTGTGCCTCACTTGGTATAAAAAATGCAAAGTCATGCAAAGTGAGAAAGCTGTTTGTTAATGTTTCCAAATGTCAGTCAGTCAGATGTGATCAAATGGTCAAAACATATCTCTCAGAAATATGCTGCATTATTTTTTGAAAATAGTTTCACATAGAGATAAGTGATGATTTATAGAAGTTCAGCAGGCAACTGGAAAAATCCAGACCTCAATTCACCTCTACATCCTGTAGTAGCTGCTCTGAGCTGGCTTCAAAAGACCTCTTATAGATCTGATAGTAAAGAACCATTTCCTGAAAATGATTTGTAGAAATAGATTTTAAGACGTGATTGAATTCTAAATACACTTTAGATCTAACTTTTTATTCATATACAGTAATTCCAGGTATGGAAAATGTGACGTGATTTTGCCATAACAGGCAATGCATTGCCTTATTTTAAAAGTGATGCTGGTATTTTTTTGTGGGAGGGGGTCATTAAAAATTGCTCATGATGTGTTGGCAATCTATAAAATGTCTTATCTTTCAATCACACACAAAAAAAGGTCAAGAAAATGTATCAGAAATTCGCTGTCACGCCCTCCCCTGGTCTGCCCAAGCCTTTCCTGCCTTTCCTCAGTAATCACTCCCCTTATTGCTCACACCTGTCACAGATCAGCCACACCTGTTTCTCTTTCACCTGTCAGCCCTTATGTACCCCAGCACCACAGTCACTCCCTGTCGGACATAACCTACGCATTTCATGGACTCACCCCTTCTCCGTTCCTGGTTCCTGTCCCTCCAACCGGCTCCTTCAGTTCTGTCTAAGTAGGACCTTTACCTCGATTCATGGTTGATAATAAAGAGCGGTTAACCTGCCCTTGTCTCTGAGACGTCCTGCTTTACATTCGCATTATTGCTGAACTATGCTGGAAAAGTTGGCATTTTAATAAAATGAAGATAAAGACAGAAGGAAAGGATTTTTCAATTAAATGCAAGAGTGAGATTTCGAGACCTTTTTTGGGATGCAAGAGTGATGGGCACGGGGGGAAAAAACATTCCCTATCTGGTATGGATTAACGGATAAAAAAGATGGGAGATATCTGGAATTACATCATGGGCTGGAAATCACTCAAAGAAAAGCTCTCTTAAAGTTCAATATTCCCTCAATATGACAACACATCTGCAGCATGACCTTGCCTTTACCACAGTCACGCCTTACAGGGCGAGGCCCTTCATTCTGCTCATACGACCCAACAACATAACCACACAAGCAAAGACAGAAGTTATCTATAACAGCATCTGACAAGGTTTACTAAGTCTTGATGGGAGCTTTATGTTTAAAGGAGCATTTGGCACATGCAGTGTTAGCAAAAGCTGTTTGTCTCAGTGCTGATTAGAGCTGCTGACCACAGCCTGACAGGCCCTTTAGTGACATCTCCTTCATGGATGCAGAGGAGCCCGGTAACACCGTCTGTCTGCATGCTCTCTGTACATGTTCTTCAGCGTCACTTATTCTGCCTCATCTCTCAATCTTCACACACTTTATAGTCTTAGTTGTATCTACTCACTTCTTTGTCCTTTCACTGTAAATATCCCATAATTAGATCTGGTTTTGCAGAAAGCATTAAAGCATTTGTTTATCGGTGTTCATGAGTTTATTACTTAGTACAATGAAACTCCCCACTTTTACCTCTAACTGGAAATAAGAATTGTAAGCATTTAATCTTTGTTGGCATAAAAACTACGTATAAGCAACAACTTCAGAATTTCACACAGGGTTACTACATGTCTGTGTGATGTTTGCTCCTGTGTTGCATGCTGGAGGTAAATATTCTCCACCTGTCTCTGGTATAAAAGTCAGATACACCACCTAGATCTTTCAGCCATGCAGTCTAAAACAGAAAACTGGTCTTTTATTGGTATTGAACTTTGTAACTAGATAAGACTCATGCATGTGTTCAATTGAAGTATTTGAAGGGCTGCATGAATACATGGATATCTGAAATGGTGTACATGTACACAGTAAACAGCAAGCTTATGCTCATATATTTAAGCCAACACACACTGATTCAGATTTTTCTATCTCAATTCTCTGTTTAACCTCTTCCTCGTCTGGTCTTTGTATCTTTAGTATGTCTCCTAACCTGCGCCATCTGCTGTGTGGGTTTGCTGAGAGGTGTTAAAGAGCCAAGAGCCACTTATTGCTTTTTCCTCCCGCTTGCTTCACCATCAAATATTACACCACCAGCTCTTTTTCCTCATACATCTGTAAATGCTTGGGGGCTATAATTCATTGCAGTGTGAGCTCGCTTGCTGCTAAAAGCTAGCCTAATGTAGTGTGGCAAAATGCCTCTTAGCTGATGGTCTCATGTCTGTTTCTGTTGGATCGCTGTATGAAAGAATACCAAGGGGGGCTTTAATGATCCCAGAATCAAGGAGGGAGACAAGTGAATAAGGTGTAAAGAGGTTAAAAACTGTTGGTGGTAGAGACATAACATGAAGCATGACTGAAAAGGCCAGGCTTGCATTAGTAAAAGCAGCGCTGCCTTCGACATTACAAGCCTGGATTTCTGTCACAGACAACAAAAGAACACTTCTAAGACTGATGACCTTTTTCTTTGCACTTACATTTACGCAAGAGAATGGGAACATCAGACAGTATATCTCTATTTGGGATTTAATTTTAGATTTTTTATTGTTTTTTACTGCTTTTCCCTTACACATCTACATGGACGAACTTTCACCCAGATGAAATCAATGTGTCAATACAAACTTTGATCAGTTATGATCGGTTATTCATCCACAATAACATTGTAAATGTTGTGAAAGTGAATGCTAAGTTAATCTAAGAAGTCAGTATGTGTTAGAAAAGTAATGTTCAGGTCTAAAGTACAGCTCTGCATTTACTTTTAAACAACCTCCAGAAAATGTTTTATATTCCCTCATACTGTTGACACTTTCCTAACAGAACAAAAATATAGAATTCTTACTTCATGTAGAAGCACATCACCCTAACCAAGTACCGCTTGCCAGACTGTTGTGTAATGCCTTTGGCAGACAAAATCTGATGAGCGAATGAAGAGGAGAAAATGTTTCTTTTTGCAAATGCAGGGAATGGAGGAGCAAGGCATGCCAAAGTTAGACATTTCCACACTGACAACAGCTATAACGGTCTTTTAGTAGAGGTAGCGGACCTTTGCATACCTTGTTAAAATGTTAAAGTGACAATTTCCCTCTAACTTTTGAGCAGTAATTTAGACTTAAGACTTATCAAGTAAGATAAGACACAGTCATTGAACTTGAGATCGAAAGCTGCTCTTGTAAGAGAAATAATGAGTAAAGATTTGGGTTGAAGGACGTTTAAGTGTAACAAATGTCTTAGCAAAGTGATACTTTCTAACATTTTCCTGAGGAGAACAGGGAAGACTTAACTCCTGAAACCTGACTACTCCTTGGTTTTAAGTCTGAATTGGGATGTCTCAGAACTCTATTTGTGAGTGTTTTCAACTTTAAATTAAAGCTACATCATAGATTATGTTAAATACAAATAAATAAATAATGGAGGCAGTGTCATGTCTCAAAAATGAGGCCAATGCTTATGTTTCTTAAACCTGCATTCTAGAAAATGGTCAGCAGGTAAACTTTTGTGTTGTAAAAAGTAGTCTGTCTGTATCTTAGTGATGGGAGGTCCGGCTCATGTCAAAGATTTGGCCCTTTTGGCTTCATTAGAAGCTGTTGCAGACTCTTATGGCTCCCAAACATTTAGTATTACTAGGAGCCTATTTTGGTCTAATTTAGCAAATATGACTAATTTGTGTGTTGGTAAGAAATGTAATCCTTATTTTTATGTTTTTTTTTTCTTTACAAACAATAAAAATGCATTTACTATTGTTTAACATTTTAATATCTTTTGGTGTTTCAATCTTTTATTTTGTTTGTATAATTGTGCCTAGTTATTCTTGTTTTCGTTTACTGTACTGGCTGAGCACCTTAATTTTGTTGCACATTGTTGTGCAATGGCAATGAAGAATATTCTAATCTATTTTATATATTCTATATTATAATAAAACCTTTAAATGAACTAAACACAGATCCACAACAAAACAAAACAAACTAAAATTCACATGATAACATGTTCATAAGCTGTTTTTATTCTTTTCCTATTTTCTTATAATGTACATCTTCAACTTCATGAGCAAATAATGCTATTACTGATATTAATGCTCAGATTTCTGCTTAGAATCGGAAAAGCACCACCTGCAGTTTCAGTCAGATGAGGCCAGACAACCCGTATGTTCCACACAGACGAACTAAAGAACCAATCAGACAACTTGAGGGGTGGGGCTTTTTGCATGCCATGTGAGAAATCAAAGACACGCAAAGCTAGCGCAAGCTAGAGGAGAATTTATCACAAGCTAAGTGCAGATGAAAATAACAGTAAAGCTGAGCTGAGCGCTGTGGCTCATAAACCATGAGCAAGGCAGCTGCAGGCTGAGAGAGCTGCAAGAGCTTTGGACTCCATTGA
This sequence comes from Melanotaenia boesemani, assembly GCF_017639745.1. Classification (NCBI taxonomy): domain Eukaryota; kingdom Metazoa; phylum Chordata; class Actinopteri; order Atheriniformes; family Melanotaeniidae; genus Melanotaenia; species Melanotaenia boesemani. Next base: position 12,296,968 of record NC_055689.1, read on the forward strand.
GATAACAGCTGGTCGAGTGGCAAGTGGAACATTTCTCACATTGTTAAAGGGGACAGAACGTGAACACTTCACCATCTACAACCTTTAATATGCATGGGACCTTGATTAAATTAGCTTTTTTTTCTTAGGAATCACTTTCTGGTTCAAACATTTCCAGCTGTTGCAGCTGACTATTTGAAATGCTAAACAGAGCATAGCTTTAACAGAGTTGACGTAAACAGGGCAGGCAGTTTAATCTGCGGGTGGGCGGAGCCTAATTTGTACATTCATTGATCTTCATTTACTGAATGGAGTAAAAAGGCACAAGCTATTATAAATCCATTAGTGTTTTTTTCCTTCTTCTTCTTCTTTTCTAGGCCAAAATTTCAATATGTACAACTTTAGATAATTACAGCTGAATGGGGCGCTGCTACCAACCTCATTTCTACAATCTACAGCAGGGAGGAGATTTTAGTTAAAGTTTACTGGAAACAAGTGAACTGAGGATGTATATTAAAGTTGTAGTTAGCAACTTCAAAACTAAATTAAATCTTTTACAGCTCAAAAGTGGCTTAAAGAACTTCATGCAGATTATTTTGTTTCTACGTGGTTGGCTTTATGACACAGCAGGAAGAATCCACTTTATATTGTAAAATGAGCTTTACATTGACATATCAGTTTAAATCCTCTGCAGTGACCTTAATTAGCACCATTATAACTCAAGTCTTTTTGGGAAATAAAGCAGCTCCATAGATAATTGAAACAGATGGCTGTACTTGGAGATTTAGGGTTACGATGAGTGCATTATTAGACTATTACTATGTGGAGAATGTAAATACAAAAAACATTATTCCTGCAACCGAAGCAATGGTAGTTCATGCTCAGTGAATTTAGTTGAGCTTCAACATCTGCCCGCTTTTCATGAAAACGACAATGTTCTGAGTGCTTGAAGAGGTGATCTGTCAGCACTGCATAACTGTGTGCTTCAGCTGGTGAAAGAAACGTCTCCTTAACTCATCACCATTCCATAAAAATAATTCCCTGCCAACAGAAGTACAATTTATTCTCAAGTGACAGAAAGTGACAACTGATAGCAGGCAGATTTTTCTGATGCAGCAGCAGCAGATCATGACTCTTAAAAAAAAATCTCATTCCCTTCCTATCTACAGTAAGTATCACCTCAGATGTGCTTACTGCTTGTTGATGTGTTTCTTAGAGTTTCCACTTGTACGTTACACACTACCACACACACACACACACACACACACACACACACACACACACACACACACACACACACACACACACACACACACACACACACAACAGTCAAGGGTGGGGAAAAAAAAGAAAATCACCAATGAAAGGTGAGGACCATAAAGGTCGACTAAGCCATGGGGGATTACATTTTTTTTTTCTTCACACCGATAAAGATCAATTTGAGCGTCTGAGGCTGTTGGTAATAAGATATAAGATGGTTGTAGGGGGACTTGTCTGCTAAAAATCTATAGCAGAGGCCATCTATTTTACTCTGCCAACTGGGAGTTGGAGTGAAGACTGGACAGCAAGCACATGCGCTCACGCACACACACATGCTCAACAATATAATAAAACCTTAGAAACCTACACCCTCTGTTTTCTCTGGGATCTACAGTGAGCAGTGAGTTGGGATATATTTGAACATTTCTTTCATTACTTTTTCCTCATCTACATATTTATTTTCTCCCTGCTTTTCTGTTGTGGGAGACCAGGCAGGTGCATTTGGGGCTGGGCCCTTATCTCGTCAAATGGGACTGGCAGCTGGCATTTTCCACACTCGGAGATTACAGGAGAAGAAAGGGAGGAAAAGTTTTCTTCACACTACTTTTATCAGACACAGGACTGACCTTCACAGTGGGGTCTAACACTGCTCCAACCACTAAACTCTCACCTCGTCCAAACGAGCTATGGAAGAAATTGAAAAATGGAGAATAAAAGTCAAGTGAAAGGCATCTGAAACTTTTGCTCTTTGGTGCCACCATCAGTACATCTACCACTGTTATTTTCAGACTGAGCAAATGCCAAGCTATTGGTATTATGAACTACACACACACACACATATATATATATATATATATAATTTCATAGTTAGATGGAAAACCAGGCTGAATTTGACCATGGATCAGACCATGGTTGTGTTTGGTTGGAAACAAGGCTCAGTATACTTCAACTTGTTAGGTTATCCTGTTAGGGAATGAGAATTCTTTACCCACATATCCATGTCCATTTATTTTGCTTCAAAGTATAACAGGAGAAAAATAAACCCATCAATGTCATTGCTGAGAATTTTCACCTTGTAGTTGTTCGTGGTCAATCTTGGTTTTAAAAATTACCTTTAAATATAGCCACCCATCCATTCATTTCATATACCTGCTTTTTTCCAATTCAGGGTGGCTGAAGCCCATCTCAGCAGACTAGTTTCTTTAAAAAAAAAAAAAAAAAATGTTGTGAATCGTTTCCAATACAGGGAATAGGCTAGTCAGCCATGACAGTATGGCCATCTGCCTAATATTTAGTAGGTCCTCTTCAAACAACCAAAGTGGCCTTCACCAGACAGTTTGTGGGCACAGAAAATGTCAGGGTGTCCAGGAGTGTCCAGTACTGGGACATTGGCAATAAATCCTTTGGGTTCTCGGGGACCCCCTTCATGCATATACTAAAATGCTATGGACCCCCTGCTCCACCCTGTGCTGAAACCATGCTTGGTTTTAGGCTTTCAAAAGTGAGATTCTCACCATATATAATGTATTCTGGTTGAGTCCTGTCATTTAATAAAGCCAAAGTTAAATAACAACATACATCCTTACTTTCATTCATTAAAATAGGGACAATTTATGGATATTAATCACAATGGCTCCAATGTTCAAAGCCTCAAGGACCCCAGGTTGGGAACAATTGCTCTAGGTTATAGACTGGGGTTTATTTGGATTTTGATTGCTTTCCATAGACCCCGTCAGACTGGTATTGTAATTTTGAAAGTTGGATGAACATGCAATTTGATAGTCTTACAACTGGAACTCAATCATGGTCATGCGCTTGTTATAGAACCAACAAAACCAATTATTAAAGGCTGATCAGAATTTACCTAGCTGAAAAATTTCCTATGTGGCCAGGGAAATAAGTTTTTTTTTTCTTTTTTATTTTTACTGCATCTTCTACCTCAAAGTTCTGTTGTCAGTCATCAAAACGAATCAACAAATTTGCATGGCATCTATATAGAAACATCACTTATATGGCCTCACCTGTTTCATGGAAACAGGTGAATATTAAACTTTGTTCAAGCCCTAAAATTTCCTCTCTGTATACAGTCAACAGATGAGCAAGGCAATAACAAAATGATGTGACTATATTTCTGGAACGTGATAACATGTGGAAGCCAGTATCATGAAACAACACAGATTACCAGCACGAAAATAATATGATTGCTTGGTTTGTCTTTACAATGCTTCCTATACAGATGCAGCAACAGTTCTAATTGGTCACATGTCTTCATCCCTGTTTTTTTTCTATGTCATGACACCCAATTCATGTTGTAAGTGTTTAATTGGCCACAAATGTGTATAAGGAAAAAGTAAGAAATGATGAAAATTAAAAGCATTTGCTTGTTTAAGAGTAGTCCTGTATTATGCTGTCTGAAATAACTGCCCTGTCCTCCTTTCCTCTCACTCACAATTCCTTTTATTTCTGCTTTGCTCACAAGGGTTAGGAATTAGGGTTTGGAGTTGAGAGTAAATGGTCAGGGTTAGAATTAATGTACAAGCTTGAGTCATTTGACATCTGAACATGATAGAAATACATATTATTGAGCTTTTTCATCATAACACTTTTTATTTCTTTTTATCTACCTGCCATGGTGTGCTGAAGAGATTTGCTTTGCCAAGAAGAGCTTAATGAAATGAAACTTAACAGAAAACATCCTACAGCCTCTGTAAGAAAACAAAGCAGACTATCAATGGGCGCACCTAGAGCAGTGGTTATCAGACTTTTTCTACCATGAACCCCTTTGGAGCAATAAACATTCCCAGCCTCCCACCCCATCCTTTTACATACATATATTGAACATATATATATATATATATATATATATATATATATGTGTGTGTGTGTGTGTGTGTGTGTGTGTATAAAACTTATTATAACTATATAACTTATAACTATGTAACTTACTATACTCATAACATCCCAGATGTGAGGAAGATGTAATAAGAGACACATTTGTTGTTAAACGAAGGGCAAGATATCTACCCTCTTTCATCCCAGTTACCTGTTTCTCCATATGTCTCTCTTTCTTTTCTCCCTTCGATGTGTTCAGTAAACCCTGATCTCTGTTCTGAGTTTTTTCTTCTTCTTTATATTTTTTGGCGGTTGACAAATACGAATTGGTGCATTATTGCCACCAAGCAGTCTGGAGTGTGGACCAGAATGTTTCCAAGAGTCCAAGTTGTCAAAACATTAGTTCATCTGCTACATTTTCCCGATCCCATACCTACCCCCCCGCCCACTATAGTAGCTGCACCCCCCCAAGGGGGCCCGCCCCCCAGTTTGGAGAATCACTGGCCTAGAGGAAGTCTAACTGAGAATAACATGGCTAAGTACATGCAATCTATTTGAGCTACTGACTTTCATCCTCTGTGGTCAATGCATTTATGAACTACATTTAGTCTTGATTGCCCTTGGATATTTTCAGACAATTCACTGAACAGGGACAAGGTTTGACTCTGTGGTGGTACTGGAGGAGATTGTATTGCTTTGACTGCTGTTATCTGCTCTTCCTGACCTTTAGAATGAAATTTTGATTACAGATCACTTACAGAGCTGGCAGCCACATTTACCTCTTCCAGGAGAAAGGATGCACATAAATAAAATGTTGTCAGTTAAATGTGAGCGGCCATTTTGCAGTGCTGTTTGAAATAGGTGACTTAAAATGAGCTGACAGCACATAACACAAGCCAAGACCAAAAGAAGCAAAAGGGCAGTGGCTGAAAATAATAAATCACCGAATGTTTAATCTCATGGCTTATGTAAGAAAAACTTGTGTAAAGTTCAGACTCTTATCCAAAGTGTGTTTCAATCACTTTTTGTTCAGAGGCTCTGCAGCAGAGGCTTGCTGAAGGCTTCTGACAAGCTATAGGGCTTAACGTAAAATCTCTTGGCTGTTTAGGAATCAAAGCAGTGAGAATACACACCTCCCTGGGGAGCCCACTTCTCCAGCAATTATCCTCCACCTGCTCCCACTAAAACACACTGTACACACACTCAGAATAATGGATTCACTGTCTGTCACTGTTCATTTGTGGAAATATGGAGTACAGCAAGTCAAAATCAATCCACTTAATTTAATATCACAAGTAATTTATAGCTTTGACTGTATGCACTGATAACAACTGCAATGTATTTTTGTTTAGGATGTTCCACTGGATGTACATGCATGGGAGAATTCTGCAACTCTAGTTTTAGTCCAATTTTTCTTTGTCATCCTTTTAATTATTCTTTAATTACCCATCCTGTGAGAGACCACATATGACGAAGCTGTAGTCAAGTATGAGAGCAAACTTGAAAAGCAATTCATCATGGTTTTGCACAGTATTTTGGCCATCGATCCAACACATTAGTACAATGTGATTTCTCTGGCACTTTGATAGGAAAGTCATTAAAATAAAGCTTATTAACTGATTAGCAGAACAAAACTCTTTGCATGCTTTTCCCTCCCAAAACACTTCATAAACCCAAATAAATGAGCGAAGAGACATCATTAAAGATGTGTAGGTTTATGAGACAAATTTACATCATACATAATGACATCTCCTAAAGTTTGAGATGTGTGATTGCCATAAGTACTACACTGTACAAATTAATCCTGTCAGAAAGACATCAAGTCAGAATTCAAGCTGCATTTCAGCTGTGTTTGTGGCCCTGAAGTAGCTAATGTTACTGTCAATTATCAGTAATCATGTGTTGTAATGCATGTAAAATAATTCCACATGGCCTGCTTTCATCACTTCAGTCATTGCACAGCCTTTTTTTTAAATTAGCACATCAACACAGACAGGGGATATGGGGAAAAGAGTAGGGGAACAGCATGAAGCAAATAATTTGTCAGTCGTAACTGAAGCCACACATCGTTGCTTGGGGAATTTGCACCCATGTGGCATGTGTCCCAACCAGTCATCCATCAGATCCACCCAACACAGGCTGCTTGCAAGTGAGTATAGGTGGTTTTGAACATGAAATGAATATAAAAGAAGAAAATAAGAGACAAAAGTAAGGAAAAATTGAGAAAAAATCAATTAAAAAAGGAAGGGAAATAAAAAGGTTGAAAGAAAATCAGATTGAAAAATTGGCTATGATTGGGAAGTCATCAATAGGTGATACTAGCTCTGAATTATGAAAAATACTGTATATATGTATTTAATGTGGTATTCAATGATTTTAGAGGTAAAGAGCAGGAAAAAGAAGGTGTATAGAATTTAAATGGTGCAAGGAAGATGGAGAAAATCTGGAGAAATAACTGAAAGAATAAGCAGAAGAGAGAAAGAATGCAGTAAATCAGAACTATGGGTTGGTTTCAAGATTTCAGGTTATTATCTCCTGATTATAATTTCACCAGGCATCAAACATGGCAGCCAGTTTATGTCAAACGCTTCACTAGCATCTACTTAAATGCAGGCTATCTACTGGCCTCATAATGCACACAGAGCCTTCAGATATACATGTGTGCTGCTAATTTTTGTCATAGTAGGTGCATTGAAGCAGATGGATAAGGTTTGATTTACCTGTGTCTTAAAAAAAAGATTTGGAGTTTTCCACAGAATAGATAAAACATAAAGCTTTCTTGGTTATGGATTTAGATGACTCATCGATTATATGTGTTTTGGGCTTAAAGCTGTTGGAGAAATAAAGTGTTTTAAGTCACTGACTGAATTGTTTAATGGGGTATGCAATTAATATGTTACAATCTTGTCAGTTTTATGCATAACTCATCAGATTTACAGTAGAACCTGCTGGTATTTGCTTGATGCTTGATCAGGAGTGACATCTTCTGATGGAATAGTGGCACACAATAGATCCCAGGTTATTGGTGTACTGATGTTCAACCATGTAGGTACTAACATACACCCACTGGTCACATTTTTGCTGGTTTTGAACCCCTTTTGCTTACAGAAAAGCTGCATTGCTTCAGTGCATAGATTCACCAAGGTGCTGGAAACATTCCTCAAAGATTTTGGTCAACATTGGCATTTTGATATGAGCCTTGTGACATTGTGCATTATCTTGCTGCAAGTAACCATCAGAAGATGGGAATACTGTTGTCATAAAGGGATGAACATGGTCAGCGACAATACTCAGGTACACTGTAGTATTTAACCACGCTTAATTGGTACTAAGGAGCCCAAAATGTGCCAAGAAGAACCAGTCTGAAGCGTTAACAAGACGCAGGATGGATATTTTCAAGTTATTAAATACCAAATTCTGACCCTTCCATCTGAGTGTTGCAGCTGAAATAGAGACTCATCAGACCAGAAATGTGCTGTAGCACATTTGCTTCAAGGTTCGACGTGTTGTGTGTTTAGAGATGGTGTTCTGTATACCTTGATTGTACCAAGAGGCTATTTGAGTTATTGTGGCCTTTCTATTATCAACAGTCTGCCCGTTTTCTCTACCCTCTGACATCAACAAGACATTTTTGGTCCAGACAACTGCTGCTCACTTGATATTTTCCCTTTTTCGGACAATTCTCTGTGAACCCTAGAGATGGTTGTGTTTGTATATTCAAGTATATCAGCAGTTTCTGAAATATTCAGACCAGCCTATTTGGCACCAACAAGCATACCACACTTAAATCCCCTTATTTCAGCAAGTCATCTTGACCATGTCTACATGTTTAATGGATTGAGTTGCTGCCATGTGATTTGACTGATTAGCAATGTAACAGGTGGAACTAATAAAGTGGTCAGTGAGTGAACATCTTTTTAAATTGACCACCAATACAACAGTTTTGTATGTACAGCAACAATATGTAGCAAGAGGGTTTCCACCAACTAAATAAGTGATATCTGCATAAATTTGGTCAGGTTAAAAGTTAAAAGTAGGCACTACTGAACCATTTGATATTAGCTGGTTAAATCATTTCCCTCCTCATAATCTCACACATTGTCTCCATACAGTTCAGTATTCTCTCAGCTTTTTTTTTCTATTTCTGGTTCTGTTCGCTCTCCCTCACTCTAATGCAGCCTGTCTTTACCACTTCCTAGTGATTATAAATAACCTATAGAAGACATTTCAGAGTGCAGCTTTGCCGCAGGAGCTGTCCCAACAAATGGAAAATAATAACCCACCCGGCCCTCCCCCCACCTCGACATTCTCTGCATGCTGCAGGTCCAATCGGTGCAGCAGGAAATATCAGTAATTAGGAAGAGAGCACATTCTCTCTGCAATTACTGCTTGATGTCTGAGACATTCGTTAAGTTTGTTAGTAGGGATTGGTGGCTTCATTAGGAGAAGAGTGAGTGGAAGCAATGGCTATGAAGTTGTTTTATACCCACAGTACTGGTGACCTTTGTGACACACTATCCCTCATTTTCTTATTATCAGATTTTCAACTTCCCATTAAAGGATGCTACAGCACAAACTATTAGATTAAAAACGGTCTTTAACAATGACAGTTCTTTGGGAAATAAAACTGGTAATAAAAAGACAAAGTTTATTCATAAGACAGTGGACTATAGAGAACTGTGTGGGTGAAAGCCCGTTAATATGCCAATGTCCATCGAAAAACAGGTGCTTTCAAACCACTCCAATGAATAGGTTTAACCTCACCCAGTGAGATTGGCCCTGCCAAAAACAATACTTTGAGGTAAATATGTGACAATGTGAACCATAAACTGCTAATTTCCTCTTTTCCAGCTGAACAATAAACAAATACAACAACAGAGAGTACTTGCATATAAAGGTTGACATCCTCCATGATTCACGGAACAGGAGAAGGCCGAGAAAGAAGGAAGCTGCTGCACAGACACAGAGAGGACTACAGGGCCACTAGACCAGCCACGTCCGTGCAAAATTTTGGTTAAGTTGTTTTTTTTTTTGTTTTTTTTAAATAATAATAATAATTCTAAAAAATATAAACACTCAGACGCTCAAGGGGTTAAATGTACTTGGTGGGGAGACTCTTCCATACATTTCTGTCCTATGGATTGGTGCTATTTTAATGTCAGATGTCTTTTCATAAAATTCCAGGTTGATTGAAATGTTGGGATGAGGTCTCAGTTCTGCAACACTTCAAAATTTTAAGGACACATTCAAACTGGCACTGTTTGGTCTGCTTTAAACAAACCCTGATTTGCTTTCACGGATAGTTTGGTTTCTTTGGAACAGTGTGAATCTGCATTCAAACTCTAGTGCGCACGATAGAAACAAACTCTGGTCTTTTTGAAACCTGGAGGTTTCAGATCCCTTGCAAGTGAAACTTGGTGCGTTTCGCTTGCAGTGTGAAAGCAAATGGACTAGCCAGATTTTCTTTCTTCTTGAAATGGTTTTGTAACTGTGACTTTGTCAAGGGGGAGTGATTTTCTTGAGTAAAGTGCAGTGTGAAAGCAAACAAAACCTAAAAAAAAAAAAGGTGGAAATATTTTTTTGGAATTCCCCATCCAATTGAAACTAATGTGCAAATAAATTAAGCAAACATTTTTAAGAAGTGAAGAGATGATAAAGTCAGCCAATCAAATTGAAGGCAACATATTTATTAGTCCAAAGTTAATTAACTAAAAAACTGCACAAGTCACTGTGAGTCCTGCTCAGGAATCCAAACAGTAGATTCAGTACTTTGTTTTCAACTCGCCACTAAATACAATGAGTAATTAAATCTCTTTAAAACAAATGCAATATCAGAGCACACAGCTGATTAAAAAGCTAGCAAAGAAAAGAGAGTCTTAGTGAATGATTTACAAAAGCTTTGAGAAACTGCAGTGGTGGCATGTTTGTTTTGTTTGATGTTCTGTCAAGATGCAGTCAAGTACTTAGTAGCTGTGCTGCCTTTATTTAAAGTTTGTGTTGTTTCTAAAACAGTACAAGGTTTAAGAAAAAGAAAAGGGGGGGAGGGCGGAATCAACGACAGCTATGAAATCAATGTTGGGAGAACAATCCAGCTTTTGTGCTATTTGTCTGCCAACGAAGCACTAAAGCACTTTTGAAATAGTTTTAAAATGGAGCTATGACCCCCAAAGGCTGGATGATTTAGACCTGAAATGGTAAACTGAGGGGTAATTTTTCAGGAAGTTTTGATTTTGCTGAGTTAGGTCTTTTTTAGGTACAGTAAATTAACTGAAAACGAATTTCAGCAACTTTCTGGTAGAAGTTAAAACTAGCACAAGTTATACAGCCAATAATAGGGCTGTCAGGGATCTCGCTGTCTCTAAAGCCCCTTTGACACTGGTCAGAAATAGCCTGCTACTGTACATAGCACCTGTGTACGTCTGGATCTTGAGTGCAATGTGAAAGTGTTTAACTAGCATTCAAACATATGTCAAATGATGGAAGAACATCAGGTTTTAATTGGTTTTAGCTCAGTTTGGCATTAATGGAAACACAACACGTGGGTGTACGTGCTAAGTTTCGCTGAGGACACTGTAGCTGGGGCAACAAAATTGGGCACAGGTAATTGTCTTCTCTTTTTTTAACTTTCCGTCACGTCAGCTGGAAATATTCTCTTCCTGTTACTTGGGGTGACATCCACACATCTCCAAAAAATGGCTAGCTAGACTCGTGATCATCAGAAACACAGCTTTTAGGATACAATGCAAAGCCAAACCTCCACCTATCCTCATGAAGGTGGAGTTATACTGAACTGGGAATTTGTAGCCTTCAGATCACTAAAGATAAATCCACATTTAGTTGGACTTCTTTAGCAAGTCTACATTTACTACTTTAATGTACAAAGTGATGCCATAGTCCACTGATTTACTTCTCAAGAATTGCAATAGAAAACAATTTTATTCTGAAGTTTGTTTGCTCATTTGCGTACAAAGCTAAATTAATCATGTTTTACACAATAATCAGTGATTTAATTTCCTAATTTAACAATAGAAACTTACATGTGGTAAATGTAAACAAATTCCTGTTTAAAAATAGGTTTGTTGAATTGTATAATCATGTGCTGGTTATTTATAGATGAGCAGAACTTGCTGTGAATTTTGACTCTTGGTCATTGTGAAACTCCTGCTGACTCCTCTGTGTTCAAGCATTTGTCAAACATTGTGTTCAGCAACTGCAACAAAAGGCAAACACAGTTTCCAAAGCTCAGATGACACATCTCAAATATTTTGCAAGTAAACATTGCTGCAGTACTCTGCATACAAATGCAAACACGGTAAATATAGGCACCTTGTACACATTTTCACTATGAGCCACTCCTTTCTGTTTGCTTGTTTTTTTCTTGTACAACTCATTTGTGATCATGCACAAAAACATGATATTCAGAGACGGCATCTTTTGAATGAGACATGTTCTTGACATTTCATGGTCTGTATTTAACTAAGACCCTTTTGGCTGCCCTTTTGCTGGCTTTTAAGAAAAAATGACCTACCTGGCAACAAAAATGGCTACAAATGTTACATTTTCAAATATATTTCTTTATGTTTAAGTTAAAAGTCAATCTGGAACACAACAGCACATAATGACAGAAACCCACTGAACATCTTTTACTACATAACAGTCAGCTGTTTGTAGGTAGGTGCCAACTATCTGATGGCAATTTGATGGAGAGGCGTCCCGGATTTGAGTCTTATCCAGGTTTTTTTTTTACCACTTGAGTATGATGCTTACACAGAATGTGATAAACCTGAAAAATTCATGTCCTTGCATATATGGTCAGTTAAGCATCCAGATTTCTGATAATGTTTCAAATTTTCTTATCATCTCGGCCACTTGTACTGTATCATTGCCAGCAGATACATTCAGAAACCTGAGATAAGCTGTTTAAATGCTTCAGGTTGCTATCTGAGAACACCAAAGCAGGGTCTAGTGTTCATATGTGCAAAACATAATCTGGATACTCTAGTAATGCAAAAATGCATGCATTAATTATAATTAATTAATTATATTATTATTATTGATTAATTATAATTATTAATTAATTATAAAGAAATTAATTAGTTAAAAAAATGAATGCATTTAATGGCAGTTTGTGTTCCAAACAACATAGAATGTTTGTCAGATCACAGTTTCCGGTTTGATTACAGCGGCACACGTCAGAGCTTGGTCGCTATACTAAGCGTGTTTTAAGACCCCTCTAACCATTCTGCTTTTAAAAAATCTAGAGACTTTTTCTGGTGATATTGGAGACTTTTGGAGACTGATGTGAAAACATACAGCGTTTACTCTTCTCAATTAGCAACGGTGCTAAATCAGGCCCCTCCCCCATCCAAAAGTGCTCAACAGCCTTCTGGCTGACTGCATCAGTCCAGCTCCAGTGCAGATGTTCACCTCTGCTCCATGACCAGACTCAAAGCTGCTGCTAGCTGATCCCGCTCTGGCTTATTGTTAGATATTACTGCCTATAACTGAAGAGTGTGGACAAAAAACATTAAGTTAAAGCTACTGTAACATGTTGTAGACTCTTAATCAGAAAACAGCTGGAGCTGTTAACGTACTTAAAATGGCACTTTAACTTTGTGTCTGTTAATTTTTGGGATATTTTATATTTCTTTTTCTGATGTTTTCAATTGAAATACAATTAAATGCATTTTTCTAAACATTATTAGAGCTTGAGTTTACAATATTAATGTCTGTCTATTATTTGATTCAATCATCCAACAAAATCCATTTAAATTAAAAAATGTTGCTTTCTGGGGCAGATATTATGCGATTAATTGAGATTAATTCATTACAAAGCCTCTTATTAATTAGATACATTTTTTAACCGAGTCCCACCCCTAGAAATGATATCAATGATTCTTGAACAAGCTACAGTAGAGTGAACTTTATTATATCATAAAGACAGAAATTTGGATGATGGCAATTTGGTGAGCTTAAGTTTTACCCTGCCAACCCAAGAAAATTGTGCTGGTGAGAGAAAAAAAAAAAAAAGAACAACAACAACAAGAAAAAAGCCCAAAGAATATTACTTTCTCATATTAAGTCTATATTAAGTGTTTAATAATATTACTGGGAACTGGGAATGAGGAGGTGGGACCCAAATGCAGGATTAAAACACTGGAGGCGGATGTCAGTAGTACGAAGGTTTAATTAGACAAATGACACAACTGAAGAATAGACGACAAAACTAATACACACAAAGACTATGGAACTGGCTGGAGTAACTGACAGTCTGACGTAACACACGTGTAAATGAATTGGCAATAAAAAAAGGAAAACCTAGAGCAAATACAGGGGCATTAATTACTAAACGAGAAGGAGGTGAGACAATTAATGACCAGAAGCAAGAGAACAGGAAGTAAAGCACACAGAATAAACAAGGGGATAAACTCTACAAAATAAAACAGGAAACACAACAGAAGTAAAAAAAAAAAAAAAAAAAAAAAGCTAGAACTACAAATCTAATTGCAAGCAAAAGAATAAGAACAAAAACCCATAGATCATGACAGTTTTTAGTTTTCTCTGCAAGGGTTTGAATGACCTTTCAGCATTGTAAATTCAATTAAAATGGCTTCAAATATGCTTAACCAATATTAAAAAAGAAAAAAAAACACACACACACACACAAGCACACACCATTTTAATGTCAACAATCACTATGTCAACAGCAATAATGATGTTGATCTAAATCGGGTCTGTGGCTTATACATAGGGCATTTAATTTCAAACAGCTGAGAGCAAGCTTGGTAGTCACAAAGTAAATTATTTCCACACACTAAGATTTCCCAACATTCCTCAATAAATTAAAACTTTATGTGAGAATTATCCAATGTATTAGAAATATAGTTGCTAGGATATCTAATTAAAATATAAATTAAAGGTCACAGTGCTCATTTGAAATAATTAAGAGATGCATATAGTTAAAAAATACTTCATCTTTGAAAACATAAATATATTCCAGTGCTGTTAAAATACATTGGAATAATAATATTAACAGGATAGATGCTTGAGTTTGCAGCTATGACAAAAACAAAAAAAAAACAAAAAAAAAAAACACTAAGTTAAACTTCTGTCTAAGGACAAATTTCTTACCTTTCAACAGGTTTTTTATTGATTTTTCTAGACAGTGTCCACACAAAATTAATTTATTCTGCTTGCAGCTCTGCAGGCATGTCATCAGCAGCTATGACACAGAGGAGGCGTTTTAAGTAATAAGGTGTCAAACTAATTCATTTAAATAATTAAAAACACAAAGCTGTCTGGAAAAAAAATGATGTGTCCTTTAAGTGGATGGCATAATTTAGGAGTGAGTGAAGTCAGAGAAGATTTAACGTCAATTTTGAAACGTTGAAAAGTTGATTTTATGACAACAGATCTGTAAAAATTTCATATTCTGCATATTTGACAACTTGCTACTGGAGTTTGTTCTTTAAATATTGTGAGAAAAAGAGGATTAGTGCAAAATGCAATTTATAGTTTCAAAGAAAATGGACTGTTTTTATTGTTTTTATTCTTTGCAAGTTGTTTTTATAGCTTTCATGTTGCTACATTGGACGTATTGTGTAATTAATAAAGCCAGTGATGTTGAACAAAAATGACCCTGCAGAGCCCCTATGTGAATCTTTTCTTCCACTCTTTCCTGACATTTCCACAATAGAGAATGACACTCAGTGGATTTAGATGGACAACCTCTGCATTGGGAAGCAGAAATTCCCCACTCATGGAAATCCACCATGCTCTGGAAGAAGACAGGCGTGTGTTCAGCTGTATCTGGATCTGCAAACGTCGGATCCCTGTCAGAGTGATCTCATCTGACGAGTGCAGATGTGTCCAGTCACAGTAATAATTTATTTTTGACAGCAGAGTGAAGAGAATCAGAAGTTTTCAATCCCAGATACAGAAGAATATCCACCTGTCTTCCTCTAGGGCATGTTGTGTTTCAGAATCCAGTGAACTAGGATTTCATAAGTCATCCAGTGTGAGCTGTTGCAGCCATCATCAGAAGGATTGGGTTGGGGAGCTGCAGAGCAAAGGAAAGGACCTAGCTCAGGTTCACTGAGCATGCATTATCTGTAACACCAGATTTCATCAGTGTACTGCATCCATCATGACTTCTAAACACAGCTGGAACTCTGCATGCTCTGCTTTTGTGGCTTAAAGTGCAAAAACCTTTGGAAACATCCAATGAACATTTTAAGTTTCCTTTTGCATGTGGATAGTGATGCCAGTGGATGAGTTCATGATTGTGTCAGTTAAATCAGCCTGTTTCTGTGGCCAATGACATGAAAGAAATCCATCAAAGAGGACGAGTTGCGCTTGAGGTGCAATACTAAGATACAGAAGCCATGTTGGTTGGAAAAGAAGAAACCTACTGAATAAACATGGACTTCTTTCCCATAGAGAGCTGTTTAAATCTACTGTACCCTGACTCCAAAAGGTTGCTCTGGTGGTAAAACTGTTTAGGTGGAATCCACATGCTTTTATATTTGATCTCATTCTGTAATCTGTATTTACTTTCTGTATTTTCCCTGACTAGCTGTCAAACTTTTATCAAATTCCATATTTTCCCTTCTGCAGGATATCTGTTTTTCAAGGTGTCTACTTTTGTAACGCGTGAAATTTCCTCATTGTCGCTATCAGCTGTAAACCACTGTTGGCGGGGACAGGAGCAAGAGCCTTTAGGGTTATCTTCAGCACGCACACACACACACACACACACACACACACACACACACACACACACACACACACACACACACACACACACACACACACACACACACACAAAGATTTACACACACACGCAGTTGGCAGCCAAACCAGGAGTGAGTGACTATAGCTGTTATCTCAGACATATCTCCAGACTGCGGTTATCCAAATCTGTGCACTTGGCTTGGCACAGCACACCACCCCGAGCCTTTTAGACACACTAGTCTGGACAGATGGATAGGAAAGAGGGAGGCAAGGCGAGAGAGGGAGAATAAGAGCCAGTTTTAATGCTTTACCAAAGAGAGATGGATTCAGCTAAGGCGGAAGACGAAAAATTGTACAGCTTAGGGGTGAGAGGAAGGGAGCGAGTCGGGGACTCAAACCATTTAGATGTGGAATGATGGAGAGAGGGAGAGAGCCAGGACAAATAAAACAAAATAGTTGGGTGTGGTTGATGGAGGGCAGATTGACAGCTGGCAGAGAGGACCAATGAGATGATGCCCTTTCTGTATTAAGCTGCTCTATGTCAAGAAATTGGCCCCTGACCCAATGTCGCTGACAAGGCTTGAGAGTGTCTGTCACAACATTAAATCCAGTCACCAGAGGAAGCTACTCTGGAAAACAAGGATGCATTTAATAACAAAGAAAAATAAAAATATTGCTGCTTGAACATCTCAGTCCCAGTCTCTTTAGAGTCTCTTTAGGGTAAAATAATTTGGAGTCAAACGCAGCCTTGCAAAACTTGTACCTGCGATGGAAAAGACATTAGTATGTTTTCCAAGAGAAATTTGTACCCATGACTTCAAGAAAAGCTAAAATTGCAAGCTTTTATCCTGATGACAGGGTTACATTACCAGTCTTAAGGCTCATTTATTGCGTGTATGCAATAAGACTGAGCCTTTTATCCGTCTTATGAGCCATTTACATGCATATTTTGGTCCCTTTAAAGAAAGCTTGCAGGTGCATAGCTTGACCAAACAAACAGATCAGCACCACTTGGAACTGCAATGGCAGTGTTGGGTAGCATAGCTAATGTGCAACCTAAAGGAATAAAAAAGTAGAAGTAGCCATGGTGTATTTAATGGCCACACAGACCACCACCATCTACTGTAAGTTTGTGGGCAGTGACGTTTGACATTTGACACTGACGTGCCTATTTATGCACGTAAAGGGAGCATAAATGAGCTTTTAAATGACAAACTTGTGTCACGAAGGGTTAAAATTATGCAACCTGAACTAACTAGCAGTGTATCGTTGCTTTCTTCTTTATCCAAAATTTGATTTCACTGAAATTATTTCTTTTCATATCGGCTATTCATTTATTTGATTTGCATGAGTGCAAAATTAAATGGTTTCGATAGAAAAAGAACACAAATAAATCAGTTTGTTTCAGCTTTCTATAAATAAGCATCTGTCTAGCAAATAATAAGAAAAAGTTTTTGTGCGGAGAGCATATGTTACAGTCTAAGGACACTAATGAAGGAAGCTGAAGGTAAAGACAGCATGACAACATGTCGACGTGGATGTGGTAAATGCAAAACCACTAATAAAATAAAAAAATAACATGGCATACCTGCAGATGTGAAATGTAAAATAGCTTGTAACAAACAGATTAAAACATTTGTATAAAAAAGCATAAAAACGAATGCTGATGTAACAGTGGCAGCAAAAACCGAACATCAACTGTCTGCAGACAGAACCTGATATCTGGTTTGCATGAATTTCAGACATATCTCTTAAATGCACCGAGGCTGTCACTGCAGATGGGAATGCATAAGATTCATAAAAAATGTATGAATGTCTGGCTTGAGCCAACATACAGCCGGTGTGGACAAGGTGTGACACAGAAGGGGACATATGCTGAAATGTGCTGGCTTAGTTTAGCAGTAACCCTGCACAAAGTTTTATGATTCCTGTACCGCAGTCATTTCTGTCCTCTGCTGCAACAAAAACTTTACAGAGTCACTTCAACTTGCATAGTTGTGTGTTGCCTCCTTCTATGAATTTCTGCTCATGTTGAGGGTCTAATAAATGTCAAACTGGTTTAGTTTATAATAGTAAATTTTATTTTAATGGCTCTCTGGGTGACTTGAGTAGCTGTGTTGCTCCCTTAACCCACGCTGTTTATTATGTGTGTATTAACATTTTCCCAAGACTTTCTCAAGTCATGTTACATACACTACTATATATTTTTACAGCCAGTCACCACATCATAAAAACTACTTTTAAATGAAATCAAACAACAGCATAGTCTTTATGAGGTTCAGTATTTGTTGGAACATACTGTATTAAAAAGTATGCAACCACTGACTATAGTTGGGTTTCCATCTTTAACTGCGATGTCGGAAAACAAGCAACATAAAATGCACAATTGTTTTCAGCCACAACTGTTTTATAGTTAATAAAGAGTAGTTTTACTGAGTGGTGGATTCTTGCTGTGTGACACCTGACATGTTCCTTTCTTCACGTTATCGTTGGATCGTTTTCTTATGTCCTTTGTCCAAAGGTATCAGTCTGCTGCTACTCCATTGAAGCTAACAGTTTTGACTTCACACCAAGTATTGTGATAACTGAAAGAATGCATTATTTTCTTTAAGTTATCACAAGATGTGGTTAATACAAGCACACAAAAATTAAATATACAAACACACACACAACTTGCAAATATCTCGAGAGATAAGTTTTCACAATGCAAAAAGCAGATATGGGAACTGATTCTGCTTTTGATCATTTAGCACATCTATAATTAAAAAAAAAGTGAAATAATTACAAATGAAAATGATATTGAAAAGTAAATAAATTAAAATGAAAAGGCTGGATGGGAGGGCCTGACTTGTGAATGGGTGGACTTTGCCCACACGGGCCCGCCCGTATCGCCAAGTCTGCCAGAATGTCAGAAGTAGATGGCAGCAATTCTCCACAGACACAGTGTCTAGCCTGCTCAACCCAAAGAAGAAGACAAAAGAGAAGCATCTGCCATTTAAAATCCCCGCTAAGGACCTTCAAGACATTTTCTTAGTTTTGTGGAGGAGATAAATTGTTTTGTACCGCCTGCAGCATTGTGGTGGAACATGAAGCGTCTAATAGTAAAAACTCTCCCAGTGAGCCTATTTTAGAATTTGGATTAAAATGAATTTATATTTTTTTGTAATAAATATAATGAATAATATAATTTTAGGTGCTTTTTTTAGGTGCAAAAACACTATAAAGAATTGCAACTTTTAAAGCAACTTTTCACAAAAGCTGGCTCAAAATCAAGTATTTTAGGTCACAATCAGTCACAAAAGAAATGTAGCAAAATCCTGGAGTGATTGATTCATTTAGCAAATATGAGCTTTGTAAAACCTGGAATAAAAGTTTTGTGGGAACTCAGTTGTCACATGCTTGTGTATGTGTGTGTTTATTTGCTGAACTTTGACTGAAATGTTTTATTTACCCCTTTTATAACTGTTTTTATGTATCAGCTTAAAACATGTACACAGTTTTGTTGTGCACATTTAACAAATGAATAAATATTTAAGAAAATAATAATTTAACACACAACCTCAATAATTAAACTTGTACTTCATGTTTTTTTTACATCAATAAACTGACCATTCCTTTACCATTCAATCAATACCAAGTAAAAAACACAAAATCTATTAAAGCTTGAAAATTTCGAGTTAGAAAAGTAGTTTAGAGCTGAAAATATGTAATTGTGTATGGAAGTGATTCTGTACCTTATTTCAACTTAAAATAGATGAACAGAAACGCTTTTTTATTTTCATAATATAGCTGCATTTTATGACTCATAAAAAAAATTAATAATAAATAATACAAACTGCATTTTCATTTTCTTCTTCAAGACTACTCATTTTGTAACGTAATTAAAATGATAAAGAAAGGGAAATTTAAGATTTAACTTTCCAAGCAAACAGGTACCGAAATTCAATTTGAAATGTCAAATTTGAAAATTAAAAGGCATTAGCAGAAAGGCTTTTTCATTTCAAGGTCATAGGTGCATTATTTGACTCACAAATAAAATTAATAACAGGTCATCCAAACTGCATTTTATTTTCAACTTCAAAACTGCTCTTTTTATGACACAACTAAAAAGAAACAGAAAGGACATTGCTTTTTCGTTTTCATGTCTGCAGCATGTTGCAAAACTCAATTTGAATTTGCGATCCCAGGCGGCGTAGGACCGTGACGTCAGTGGTCGCTCTTCTTCTTGTTTTTTTGTTAAATAAAAGAAGCTAATTACGTTGCAATAAAAAGTGCAATAAAACATTGAACACATCTTCTTTGTGTCCTTCAGACCTAAATGTTAACTTCTGTGGTAAAGACTGCACTGGCAATGCTCATACAGAGTTTTAGAACAGACTTCTCTGATCTTTTCCTGCTGATGGAAAACTGCCCATTTTTGCCATTTTCAAGAGAGCCAACTATCCTTTCAAAAGTCTATCTGGCGCTCTATCAGTCTGCCCTGTTAGAGGTACAGTTGCTGTCTGATCTGCTCCCATCCATTCACACACTAACAACCTCAGACATCATCCTCCTTCTCTTACATTTTGCAGAGCCTTAGAGTCTTTGTTGTTGTTTCTCTGTCATTAGTTTGACTCTTTCCTTCAGACTCTTTCTTATTTTACTCCACATCTCTCCCTTTTCACTGGTTTTATAATCTTTGTTTGGCCTTTCTGTCCTCTTTCTCTTCCTCTTCTCTCCCCCCACAATCAACAGATGATTCTCTCTCTCTCTGTCACACACACACACACACACACACGATACAGTCACAAAAGCCTTGAGGACAGAGATCTGTAATACATCTGGAGAGGTTGGACAGAAACTCTCCAATTTGTCAAGGTGAAACAAATGGACACTGGGATGGCAATGACTATATACACTTATACACACATACACACACACAGATGCCACCGAATCATACAAATGTAAGTAAAAAACTTCAAGCCTACACACACAAATATACACATACACGCTTCCAACAGAAGTAATGACGCTGCCATCATTCTAGTTCAGCATGGAAGGAGAGGAGCTTTTCTGGTTGACAGATACGTTTCGGTGCACAGTTGGAGATGGCAGGATTCTGGCATGTGCAGCTTGTGTATGTGTGTGTGTGTGAGAGAGAGAGGCACTAAGTTTAAAGAGAGAAGAGGAAAAGATAAAAAAAAAAAGAGTATGAGAAACTTTCCTAATGCTAAACACACAGCTGTTCTTATTCATTACCTCCAATAAGCTGCATATAGTATGAATACAAGTGGATCTTCTAACATTGTCAAAGTATACAGACAATAGAGAAGTGATCTGCACACACACACACACACACACACACTCACAAACCACAAGGTAGTGTACATGCATGGACTTCTAAAATCCATTTTCAGGTTTCATCTTCTTTTCCTTTCCATCATCTATCAATCTATCCTGTCTATCCTGTCACCATCACTCCCTAAAAATCCACTCACTGATTTACTCCAGTTCCCGGGGGAGCTGAGCATATGTGTGCACATCTGAGTACATTTAAAGATGAGAAATGAATCTCTAAGCACATGTGGTTGAATTCAAACAAGACAAACAGAAAAGAAAATTCTGAATATGCAAATAAGGTTTTTTTGGGGGGGGGAGGTTCAACACACCTTTTGTTTGCATGCTTGCCCTCAGATATCTGGATAATGTTTTTGTTTTTTTTCTTTGTCTTTCAAGGAGATGAAAGGTGAACATTACATGCAACCAGGGCTGATGGTGACAAGGTGTTGACATGTCTTCATTTCTTTCTGTCAGATGTGTTGGGTATGGAGTGATAGAATGAAGTCTGAGTGGTTTAATGGCTGCTCTCTCCCTGGTTTTTACCACATAGCACAGTGCAACAAGGATGCAGAAGTAAGTTTGCGAAAAAAGCACACACACACTCAATATCACATGTGACCTTCTACTGAGTAAACCAAAAAAGTTTGCTCAGTCACAATGAAACCTACACATCATATAAAGCTTATTTCTGACAGTTCATACTCCAATGCGTTCTGGCCAAAATGATATTACTTGGCAAATTTAAATTACAGCTCACAAAGACATAATACACCTTTAAATGTTTAGATCTTTCTCTTTATCCTTTCAAAGGTCCTATTGATCTTTGAATCTGTTACTTATGTAAAAACTGAAAAAATAATTAGCTATCTAATCAACCTAATGAGGGACTTGAAAATGTAACATGAATTTTAACTTTTTAAAGGCCGACCCAAGAAAAAAATGGAGCGAAATTTCAAATTTTTTTGAATCTGAAGTTTTCACATTTGGTCCTCTAAAAATGTAAAAAAAAAAAAAATTAGCGAAAGTAGTTTTAGTATATTTATGTTTATTACCATAAATTATTGCAGTGCATTATTTTGTTATTACGGTATCCATTAGGAGGCAGGAGATAAATATCAGATAGTGTACAACTTCTACATTCATCTGGCATCATCTCACCTACCATCGGCACATCATCACATGGTGATGATATTTGCCATAAAACCACCTGATGTTGACAAATGAAGTTAAACAGCTGATATTGGTAAAGAAACTCTGATAAAACTGGTCTGATTTGTGCTCTGCTTTTCCTGGCCAGAGCTCCTGCCCCCCCCCCCCCCTTCAAAACTTATCAATGCCCACCCCTGCAAGGCTGAAGTATAAATCCTTTCTACACCTGTCAGCTACTGTGTTAGAGAAGGTTCTGCCAAAAACAGGTAAATATGTGCTGGTATGAACCATGAACCGCTAGATTCCTCCTTCTCACCTGAACAATAAACAAGAGAGATGGTACTAGCGACAAAAAAGCCGATCAGCTGATCACCGTCAGCCGTCATGATTCACGGAACAACAGGAGACAAAGAGGAGAAGCAGGAACAGAGAAGACCAGAAAGCCACTAGACCAGCCATGTTTGTGCACAATGCAGAAAAAGAAAAATATGAAATGTGGGTGTAGAACCTTCTCAACAAAAAGTGTGGTTATTAAAACACTATCATCCTCCAAGGGGGTGATGTTCTTTTTATTCTCAAATCCATCTATAGAGTCAGCAGGCTCATCTTTTCCATCTAGCCTCTAGACGCCTCCATGTCCCGCCGTCATGATGGAGAAATGACGGATGTATTGGGCTTGTTATGCTGTGCATGCATTTATTGCGTTAAAAATATTAACGCAATTAATTACATTAATGAGTAACCACCGTTAACGCATTATTTTTGACAGCTCTAGTATTAAGTATTGTTTATAATATGACTAATCTTTCAAGTGAAACACTGCCAAGTCTCTGAAGGCAAAATACATCTAGTTAATTGGGCTTTTTAACATCTGATTTAGGACTGTTTTTAACTACGTACTGCTGTAGAAAACTGAACATACATGTTCAACTCTGTTCAGTTCTGCAGTGGCAGCGTGCAGAACAAGCAGAAAAGTTTCTTTCTGATGCTTGCTGAGGGGTCACATTTCAAAATGGCAGTGGTTATTAAATTATCGTGCAACAAAGTGTTGATTCAAGTCTTCCAACTTCAGTCTTTGAATGATGCTGCATTTTCTGTATGTTATATCTATTTAGTTTTTTTTTTTTTCTCAGAGTAACGACATCTCAGTGGCAGTCTGGGACAGAATGTACCTCTGGGGCTCAGAGATAAGCTTCTGGGTGTATGAGAGATCATCAGCCTCAAAGGTTAACCGGGGGGTGATAAAAGCTTTGTTATTTGGGTCATGCAGTGCGGTGGGGACAACCACCAAAGTGCTGTCAGCCTGAGAGCTGCAGTAGCTCCAACATCGCACAAGCTCTTACAGGGTCTTTAGTGACAGGTTCAGTTAAGTAGAAGAAATAATTCTGATACCTAGTCTGTTACAGATATAAGCTCTGATCTATGGGACTGATCAACTACATTGGTATATTATTATTATACATCTATGTAAATGTGCTGGTTAACTGTTGTTTTTGCTTAATGTGAGGCTATGAGGCAACGTTTTTGTTACAATAATGCAAAAGAAAAAAAAAATTAAAAGTGGATTTTTTTCTCTTTTTTCATTATTTTCACTATTACTGATGAACATGGCTAAAAATAGTCAGAAACATTGTTATACTGAATCAAAGTGACAACTTTAGAGCGTACCCTTTTCCAAACCAATGCTCCAAACCATTATGTTTAATTAAAATCACTAAAATAGGTCAAAACAGTAAAAATAAAATGTCCTGTAAGTCATCCGTATTTTTTTTTTCATTCTTCCCTACTGTTTGGTTGGGTGCTGCCAAAACAAACTAAAAAAGAAGAAAAAAACTGACAAAAAGGAAGTGACTTGTGGGGTTTAATACTGATGTTTTTGCTCTGTGGTTTGAGACATTACGGTTCGATTTGGCTGTTGCTTTATTTCCCATTGCAGACAGTATCACCTCAATGTGGGAAGAATCAGAAGTCTGCAGTGTCTCCGCATCATTATATATAGTAGAACCATTATCGCTTCCATTGAACCTGAAATAATCAAAAGTAATGTTTATTTTCATTATCTGATTTAGTAGTTAAAATTGATCCTGGATAAACTCATTATACATCTCTAACCCCTTGAGTTCTGTGCCTATTTTTTAAGCCTCTGCTTGAAAAGAGAATCAATGTGTATTGAGTTGCTATTTATAATGAGGTGTTTATAGAAAGAGAATTAGATTAGTCATAATACAAGGTCATAGTAAAAGGTTCAGTGTTAATAAAGTCCATTGTAAAAAACTTAGTCTTTATCTCTAAATACGTATAAAGGTTCTTTCTCACTCTTTAGCACCCATACATACCATTCTGCCTCTGTTACCATTAAAGGTCAGTGCCATCTAACTCAAAAGCAGTTATTCTTACCAAAGGTCAACTATTTGCTGAGTACATAACAGCATAATTAAAAGGTCCCTTATTTCAATGTTTTAGAATTTAGTTTGGTACAGAAGAGAGTACAGAAGGTTATCGCCACAGCAACCATGTCATATGGCATACATTGCTTCTTTGGTAATGCCAGAGCTGACAGTTCTGACAACTTATTCTAGGGCATTTCCATCAGTGGGAGTGGGCTGTTCTCCTTCAACCCTGCGGTTCACGCTTTTTGTTCCAGACCTTTTCAAGTGTGAAAATTGACTAACGTCTAACAGTGTCAAAAAGAATCCCTGTGCCACCCACTCATGTACAAAATGCTTGACAGATTTGTAGAGGACAGGATAGTCTGGAAAGCCAACCTTTCTTCTGCTTGGGGAAATTTGACTGGGCACCCTTGTTGTGTTTCAGCAGCCCGTCTGTTCAGACTCAAATAGGTGGGAGCTCGAGATTACTGCCCCATACCTTCTTCCCTTGGACTGAACCATTACAGACTAACAGCATCACTAAAAGTTGCATCTGGAGGTTTATTAGGGTAATATTACTGCCACAGTTCTGCTATTTTCCAATTTGAACCTTGTTCTTTAACCTTATTAATAATATCTGAGTTAAAGCTTACATCTCAATCTGACAGATGCAACTTTCCTCAGCATCCTGCCTTTTCCACTACTTGAATAAAAACAGAATTCACATATTAAATAAATGATGGAACTTTTAAGTTTGAATAATTCAAAGGAAGACTTTTAAATGAGAACAGAATGGAATTTATTTAACTCAGACCCAGGATACAGATAACATGATAAAACCAACTCATCCGGCAGGAACACTGGAAGTTTAAGTCTAGTATGTTTCTTATGTGTATTTAGGACAGTTGCAGATGAAAAGCTATTTCCTTTTTTCTATATTTTCATGAATGCACATGAATAAGTTTCTCATATCACTTTCTACTTATTTTCAAACAGCTTTTTTACTCTAATCTTAAAGCAATACTGATACAAGATTTATGACATTAAAACTCTGTACTTCTGACTCGTTTTGATGGTTAAGACAAGAGGCACTATCAGACTGACTTTTACTGGCTGGAAAGAGCTCAGAGAAGAGACAGGATGCAACATGTATGCCAAATTAGCCTTCGTTAGGGAACACCAAATTGGAAAAATCTCCAAAGTTCAGTGGTGTGGCTTAAATGTCAGCTTTATACACCAACAAACAAGTATGTAAGGTGAAGGCAAAGTGGCAGATGGCACTAAAATAAGGTCCTTTCAATAGCCAGAACTGCTGTTCAAGTCCTGCAGGAAACTTTTTTCTATTCTTTTTTCAACTGGGATATTACTTTTTCACTTTTAGCTAAATCTTGCCCCTGGCAGTTTTTCCCCCCATACAAATTGTCTCTATTTTATTTGATTTCACGTGCACAGCAAAGCCAGCAAGTTAGTTCCACAAAATACAATACTTAGTCACTGTTCAGAGCATAAAATTCTAGCTTAGAGTTTGGGGGAAATGCATAACTTTGCATTGACTACCAGCCTGGTCTCAAGAAAAGAAGCAATGGATGCTCCACATGTCCCTTTAACAAACATGTAGTACCTACAAATGGGAAAACCTACAAAAAAACAAGTATTTTTGGATTAAAAGGGGATTCTAGTATAGATTAAAGGTAGTCTGGTGAACAGTATCCTCAATGTTTTTCAAATCTGTCCCATTGAAGGAGTTTTTAACAATGTTAGAAGAAACAGAATAAATGGTGAAGAAAAATAGAGGAGACTTTAGCCATCATCAGTTGTTACACAGCACATTTTAGTGACCTTAATGCCACTTTGATCCCTTTTTTCAAAACTCCTATCATTAATTTAGAACTCCTGAGGAGTAAGAGACAGTATGAATGAAAAGATTTGCTCCAGAGACTTGTTTGTTTGTCTCAGGGAACACAAATTATCGTTACACATTTTAGCTTTTTCTTACTATAACGGATTTACATGCCAGGGCGCTGTGCTTTAAAAAGAGAGTAGTAGTAGATACATCAAAGTAGGATCAGATAAAACAAATGCTCTTCATGTTTCAGACTCCTATTTTCTCTCTTTCTGGGCAACAAGGTGTATAATTCACCACAGGGTAAAGATAGAGATGAAGCCTGCCAACTCAAGGCATTTCATTCCCTTCCTGATGGCTGTCTTGCGTGCCTGAAGATACTTTATCCATCAAATGCTATAAATCAGAGATGCGAGGATGTAGCTTTGCTTTAATGCACTTTTCTCTCTCAAGGTGGGAAAGAATGACATGAGTGGCATGGGGGTAGGAGGGGAAAAGCTAGCACTCTAGCTACATGAAAGAGGGGGATATTTGAAAAATGAGTGTGATACAGAGTTATGGGTGCACACATGAATAAAGGTGAAAACAGATGAAGGGCAGGTGAGTGGATAAGCTACGTATCCAAAACAAAACAAAAAGCAAGTAGGAAGCAAGATGTTAATGAACAGAGAGAAGAGGAGGAGGAAAGCATGATGAGGGGAAAGGAAGGGAGGGGAAATGTCTCCCAAAAGCAGGCCAGTGTGTAATGGTGGCAGACTTAGTTACCCCCAGGCTTCCTTTACTCTCAAGTCTCCCCAGAGAAGCAATTAACAAAGAAATTATGGTGAAACGTTTCACCCGAAGGCTGTCGGTGTCTCTCATGACGTTTAAGTGTGCTAATCACTTTTTTCCTCGCAGTACAGGGACAGAGTTATAGGAGTGGTTAGACAGGGCAGTGTGCAACAACTACTGGACCGACACAAAGACAATTATTAACTGAAAGAAGACATTACGTGTAAATATTGTGTCCAGTCCCGTCATGCAAGCTCATTTATTTACTGAGATATCATTCATCATCTACTCTCTGTTGGTGATGCAGCAGTGTTAGATTATTGCTGGCATCCTGGGGTCTAAAATCTGCAGGTTTGTGGCACAAATAGCTCAGCAAATGATGTTTTTTTAAGTTACATGTTGCATTTATTCATTCATTCATATTTTATACCACCAATATCAACTCAGATTTGTGGAGAAGCTGGAGCCGATCCTATCAATTAGCAGGCAAGAGGCAGCTTACACCCTGGACAGGTCGCCAGGCCATCACAGGGCCAACACAGGGACAAACAACCACTGATGCTCATACTCACTCCTAGAGAGAATTTAGAGTTAAAGTTAACCTAACGTGCATGTCTTTGGATTATGTGCTATATGTAAATGTGTTATGTTGTAAATAAACCGTGGGTCTGCAGTGACAACAGCCCTGATCTTTAGCTAATTTGAACAGCAAGATTGGAATTAAACAATTATGTTAAAAAGAGGATTAAAGCAGAACTTTACAGCATGAACACAAAGCTAGATGAGTCTTTAGGAAAGACTGACATATGCTGGAGCTTGTTTTCACCTGTTCAGTGAAGTGTTATATGCCTTGACACTTTACTACCTTCTTTTTGTGTTGTTTTGTTTTCGTTACACATTTGTTTAAAATGTGTAAGGATCCAGTTCAGGCTCTACTATGCTTACGATTAACGTAATCTCTGGTATTATACACGAAGATCACCGAGTAAGGCTGCATTCACACTACAGGTTCTAAATGCTTAATTCGGATTTTTATTTTTTTGTTGAGATTTTGAATTTTCTGCATGGTTGTTCACTTTATTATTATTTAAATGTGACTGCTATCAGACTCCAGTGTGAAAGCTCTATGGTCCTGAAGAGGATGTGGCATCATATGCAACATGCTGCATTTACAAAGGTAAATATGGATGCTACACATGTAAGTGTTTGGATAAATTTTGAAGTTGTTGTGCAGTTGGAGTTTACATAATAATGACATTGTATTCTTTTGTCCAATGTTGTCATTTGATCCCACCTACTCCATCACAGAATGGAGACGTCTCACTTAAAGCCGGAGTGAACGCAGCATGACCCTACAGGCTGAAGCCACTTTATATCAGATTTAGCACAGCGTAATAAAGTGACCTGAGTGACCTGAGTCAGACAAAAAAGACTGTTTTGTGCTGTTCAAAATGTCATAAAAAATTCAGACACAGGTCATATGTGGACAAAAAAGTTGGATTTTCCTGCAGTTTGAGTGAAGCCTTACAAACAGTCCTGTGCAGGACTCAAAACTGCTTGAAAATAACATTTATGGCTTTAATTACAGGATGAATTCTGACCTGAGGGTGTAATAGAATAGAAAAACAAGGCTAATCATAAATAATGAAGTGTGCAGAATGTTGGATCCTACTATCAGGAGCCTTATCACACTAGAACAGAGACAATTAGTAATTCTTTTTATATCTCAGTATAAACATATTCCTAATAAAAGTAGGCAAGTAAACCTAATTAAAATAAACCTAGAAGTCAGACTCATCTTTCACTTGTAGGGAGGTTCAAAAAATAATTTAATTAAACATTTCATCTGAGGTCTTGATTAATCTGTTAGCTAAACTGAACATAAAATGTCTTAAACTAAAACCATTCTGATATAAATTTATACATGAAACATGTCAAACTAAGATGTTACGTTCTCCTTTTACACTTCAAGCAGAAAGCAGAACTGACTTGGAGGAAGTCACGTGCAGATTTTAATTTATTAGAAAGCTCAGCTCATGTTTTCATTTCTTTTTGGGTTCATCTTGGCATCCAGGAATAGGTGCTGTCAGAGTGAATGATTTTTCATATAATCTGGGAATGAACTTTCTACCACACCTTGATGAAGTCTCATGAAAGAGACTCACTTCCTGTTACTAAAACTGAACATGCTTCACATCAACAGTATTGGGGGAGGAGGAGACACACAAACACCTCACAGCTGCCGCCCTGGATTACAGCTTCACTGAGGAAGCAGCTCTCAGAGCCTCCCCTTCTAACCACACTCCTCCAGAGCAAATATCTGCATTCTAATTAAACCCAATCAAACCGAACACATCTAACATGTACACTAAACCAGGCTCTATAAATAAAGTGAATGTCTTCTAATGTAGGCACTTTGGCATGAAAGGCTTAGCAACAGCACCTGAACTCTTTTCCACCTTGCTAGAAGAAACAAACAAATGAGCCAACTTGAATTAAAGCAGGCCTGCTGTGCACGACAGGTAGCCATTTTCAGGTTGAATTTTTGTCTCAGATCTGAATCTGAAGATGCTGTTTCTAAAAGAATTCATGCTGTTTTTATTTGACTATTGACTTTAACTCTTAGAAGAAGTTTCAACTATTCCAGGTATGATACTTGTACATTTTAGGATATTTTTTTCTTTCTTTCTTTCTTTTTTGTTTTTTGTTAGCAAAATCAAACTCAATACTATCAAATATGCAAGACTGCTTTCACAATATCTTGTTGCTCTTAAATTAGTTTATTATTTAGAAATATTTGCCCCAGAGGAGAAGACCAGTAAAAGAACTGAATTATTGTGTCCTATGATGTCTGTGATGGGATTTATTTTCCAGCTGGGGGGAAAATAAACACAGAGGAACTACAAGATAATTATCTTATTAGGTGTCTGACACATTGTTTGCACAACAACATCCTGGTTTGCTATTGCACTTGTGATAGTATCTCAGAATTATGTTTGTGTGTATGCAGAATGTGAGTATATAGTTCAGACATGCTTTCCTCCCAGCAGACTTGTGGAGTGTGAAATGCCTGACTGCAGCTTGGCAGCCCTGACTCCAGAGAGACATATGAACATGGAGACAAAAAAAAAAAAAGACTGTAGGTGCACTGACAGAAACACTACATAGCAGTTTAGGAGAGAAAACAGTAGGTAGTAAGTAGGCAAAAAGATAAGTTTTCCCCCAAACTAAATTGTCTTTGGTATTAGAATTATAAAGTCTGTGTAATAATCTGTCACTCATTAAACATACTGCATTACAACAGATGTTCTGTCCATCTTATTTCTATCAATTAAAAAATACTGTAAATGTCTATTAGAGTAGCAGTGATATAGTACAATTTAGCCTCCATAATGACCCAAAACTTGAATAACACCTGTAAATAGGAACAAAGACAGCATCATAATGTTAATGAAGATGCGGGACATAGCGAGCCTGTTGGTTTAATTAGTGAACATCAGAATATTCCTGTGTGCTTTTTTTGTCTCAGGAAAAAAAATGTCAGAATATCATGCTGTTTTGGACATCTTTTATATGGAAAAGGATAAAGGAAGCATCACTGTCATTGCAGCCTGTTAGGTTCAAATAAATAAATGAATAAATAAATAAAAACGAGACAATAACATTTTTTATCACAGTGCTGGAGATGAGCTTCCTTATTTTTCGACAGAAAGGCAAAAAAGAGCATTTTAAAAAACAGCCTGATTGGCCTGTAGAAACTGTACCCCATTTAGGATTTCTGGGATGAGCTGGAACTACTGGGAGCCTGATCTGATGCTTCTATATCACCACTGGGTCAGGTTTGAATATCAGGGAGACTAAAACGAGAACACTGTCAATTCTGAAATTGAATTCTGAAAGCCAAATCCTGTACATGGCACGTTTTCCTCTGTATAAATATCAGGTTGGTGGGGGTCCACATTTTCTCCTTCTGTTATGCTGTTCTGGCTTTCATTGCTGTAACATAAATAGTAAATACTCCAATGAACATGAATGAATACCACCGTCTGAAGCATGCTGTTACAATGAATAAGGAAAAGCACTTTCATTTCTAAATGAATGCAGCTAAGTATATATGTGTTACACAACCACGTCTGTGTCACATGTAGCTCTTTCTTCATCTATATTTATCTTTATCTTTATCTTCATATGCCTTTAGAAATTAAGTTCTAAGTGCCTCATACTTCGTCTTACTTTGGTTCTGATAGAAGGCAGTACTTAAGATTTGTTTTGTATTTTATAAGCCCAGAATTGGAAAACTACTCGGCTCCCTCAAGGGCACAGCTCTTTGGAAACCTTTGAGTGCGGTTTCATTGTAAATGTACAACCTTTTTCAGGCCTTAATTCTAATCTTGGCTAAGGATTGAACAGTTGAATCACAAGTCTGTAAACCGTGGCGTCTTTTGATTGAAGCTGGTTGTTTCCCAAAGAGAGCGGAGACCAGTTTTCCCTCCATCCATCTTTTCCATCCATCCTCGTTACAAAAAACCCCCTCTTGCCTCCAAGGCATCTCATGCCTCAACCTTACTCCACTCCTGAAACCAGCTGGTATTAAGACTGACTTTCCAATCCCACACGATCGATGCCGTCACTTACCAATCGAGTCACACCGCTGATTACAGCGTCTCTCAATTTACAGTGCTATTGAGGAAGAAAGGAGAGATGGAAACATGGAGGGGGAATTGCTAGATGTGGTGGACTCCCTGCTGGGCTACTGTGGGTATAATAAGTTTATGCTTCCTCCAGGTGGAGGTGGTTGCAAGGAAATGACTGCTGTCTGAATAGACTATAACTTTTTTAGCAAACTGTGACAGTAGAGGTTGTATTGCAATGTCAAAAAAGTATCTTATGCTGACTGATGGTTACAAACACACATGTGCATTCATGTGTTACTACACCAGAGAATAATATGAGGTGAACATCGCTGTTAGCCGACACCTGGACAAGGCAGCAAGTGACCAGCCAATAGCAGCTAGCAACCGGCCTGAACGCCACCACCTGCTAGCTCAATCATGGAAGCAGGCGCCGACCATCGTCAGCCCCAGGCTAACCTCTGCCTGCAGCCTGCTTTCATCTCTCACTTCATGCTGGGCGGCAATTGGGGCAATGAAAAGGCAGCTAAGGAAGCAAATGGTACTTTGGGTTGATAAATATGTTCACTAGGCAACTAGAAGCATCGATTTGTTGCTTCTACAAACCCTCAGAAACATGGAGTTACTCATAAAAGCAACCATAGTTTGTATTCACCAATCACCACACATTTTACACACTGGGTACAAAAAGAAGCCATTATCATCTTGTAACAACAGGGAAGCGTGTAAGCAAATGTTTTCTGTCTCAGCTAGCATTTTGCCAGACTTCACACATTTGCGCATATTAAAACACTGAATATACATAAATACGGTGAAGCGGTGAAGAGGACATAATCTGTAATGTGACACAATTGCAGGTAATGATTGTATTCATCAAAGAAAGATGTCCAGCTTATTCTCGGTCGTGTTGGTTTATTGCACTGCAAAGTGTTCTGGATGTAATTCTGTGTAAAGTTTGCATGGCTGGATATAAGGTGATGTCATCTGTTGAGTATTGTTTACAAGCTGCAGTACTGCTTACTGACTGGCAGCTGGTTCTCATGTTGGTTGCAGAGCAGAGAATATGTTGCTGAATCAGTCTGTGCAACATAAAAAAAATCCATCCATTAGTTCGTCCATCTGTCCGTCTGTCCATCCATCCATCCATCCATCCACCCATGTCCTTCTCCTCTTCTTCCATTATTGTCTGGGCCTGTCTTCATTAGCCATGTTAACGATTTCCTCTGGTGTTCATTTGAGGCTTTGATTAGATTCCTGCGAATAAATGATGTCTTCACAGCAGGTTGCTATCTTTGCATAGGCCACCACTCAGTGTGTGTTTTTTCATGTGCCTCATGAAACTGGATAGAAATTAGCTGAATTAACATGGCTTTAATGTAATATTCAGTAGCGTTATGCTTCATGTGAACTGAACATCTTTGTGGGTATGAAATGTGAGCATGCCTGATAGCTACCTAATGACAGGTATGGCACATCTGCTGTTTTTCTCATGTGTCAGATGAAAATAACCACTGTTCTGGTATTATTTAAAATGTAGGGAAATGCAAAACATTTAGCTGCTCATACTGAGATTTTTCTTGCCTCACGATTTGCATCCAGAGCACATTGTGATGTGCCCTTCATGTAACCAGGTGTAAAGAAAAGGAGTGGAGGATAAGGTGGACTGAACTGAAATACTGAACTATTTATGACAAAATGTTCTGCAGAGAACTAAAGTCAGAGCACCATCACCAGTCCACAACTAATGTTAACCTTTGTCTTTGCCTTAAAGACTCAATATTGAATAGCTTTAAGTTTAACAGAGCAGCCAATTATTAGCTAAGTGAATATATAGCAGTCTAAAGATGTTCTCAGTAGTGAGCATGTTTATTGTCCTTCAGTTTATCTCAGAGGCCAACCCAATTTATCCTCCCAACTTGTCACACACTGTCGCTTGGTCCCGTCGCCACAAATTACCTCAGTAAGCATATATTTACTGCTATATGCAACAGCTGAGATACACAGCACCGACAAAAATGTCTGTTTAATCATCTACTTCCATGCTTAACCATGATGTTTTCCTATTTTTACTTAGCACTTTTTGAGCCTAATCTATATCAAGTATTTTTATTGTGTGAGAGCACAATAACAGTGGTTCAGCCAAAGAAAGACACAATAAATAACAGCAGGTCAAGGGAAGAATGAAACATGGGCCCCGTGCTTGGGAAGAGAGCATCTATCTCCCTCCTCTCTATACTCAGATTCTTACAGGGTCTGTGCTATTTGTTTATAAGCTAGTTCTATGGAGGGATGTTTTTCTGTCGCAGTTTACTGTCTACACAGTCGGTCTGTCTGTAACCACTGCTGAAGATAAATAGTTATATGAAGCTCTTGATCAAGAATGATTATATAACGGGTTGAGAAAGATAATGTTTCTTTTTTTCCTGTACATATAAATTTCTCTCATATTTCTGGGAGCAAATTTCTTATTGGACAAGTGGGATATGGGCGAAGATGTGCTCAAAAACAATTCATTAACTTTACAGGGCGGAGCAGGTAAGCAGGTATGTTTTTTCTGGATCCATCTCTTGTAACACAACTGATCATGCATGCAGTACTGTTGGTTTTAGGAGAACTATTTGAAAAGTTGGGCGTCTAAATGAAGACACAATAACAGTAATGTTACAAGGCACATGTAAAAAAGCTTATGTTTACGTTTTACTAAGCATGACTATGATGTGATTGATTGATTGATGCATTTTTCAATGAACACAAATGACAGAAACTAGTTTAATTTAACCTTATCAGTAAAAAAAAATGTCTCTGGTGAGTTTTTCCATCTCTGTGGTTAAGGTTTTGTTAAATATCAGGAACTACTTGGTTAATGATAAGCAGGAATTGTTATCTTTGTCTAGATGAAACACCACTGACTATTTACTGGTATTAGAAAAAGAAGTGTGTCAAATTTGGCTATTAATCAACACACCAGAACACTACCTTACACGTCTATATGGCACTATAACAATATATTACGTTATGTATTCATTTACTTAACTTACAATTGTTTTTATTTTGTTTTTATAAATGTTGTAAAAACACCAGGCATATCAAGCTAACTGGAGAGTAAAGATTTTGTCTTGAAAACATCTTAAGAAAATAAGACATCTAAAGAAGGTAAGAAAGAATAAGAACTAGAGGTTCTTCTGACATAAAATCACAACTGAACTAATTCCGTTCAAAATCCCATGTATCTTCCATTGGTCAAAATGTTTCTAACAACAGCTAAACGAAGCATACACATACAAACAACCCTGCTTCTTTTAAAAAGGCTTCATGAGTGAATGTCACTATACTGAGGTAGTGCAGAAACGCAGCTCTGGGACTCAGTAGCTTAAGACTGGCACTGGCACTTTTTTTTTTTTTTTTATATTAAAACATCAAAGAGACATTAAAGAGACAGAAAGATGAGTGCACACATACACACAGACTCAGTTTCCTACTGGGATGCTGGATTCCATCACACTTGACTTACTCTCAGAATACTTATTTAGCAGACAATACTATAAAAATCAAAAGACGTGCCAGGAACATATGGTCCGCACTCCCGCCTGTATCCAGTACCGACAAAGAAGAGATTAATAATGTCTGCTGATCGCATGCAGTGAAAAGAAAGTAAGGAACAACCACACAGCCTCTGTGTTGGCCAGGACAATAGCAATGCTCCCAAAAATATGCATGAATTGTGGGCACATCTCTCCTGTGACAGGTAAGTAAATGAACAACAGTCTGATATAAAGGTACAGCAATTTGTATTCTTTTGAGAAGTGTGAAGTAGAACGGTGCTGCAAGGTATTCAGCCTTGTAAAAATGCACATTCAGTATCTGCACTGTCTTACACTGCTGCAGCAACACAGTTAGGACCAAAGCACAGCAGCATGAACAGCAGTCTCATGAAATGCTCAAAGTTTTTATGAATTTCAGACCTTCAGTGACACTTTACCTGCACATGGTTTTAATTTCAGTTAGGTCAACAGCTATCATGAGCTCAAGCTAACACACCTTAATAGTCTCCATTTAGTTAAAATTAAATAATTTACAATTAGACCGTTCTGAAATTGAATGGCAATGCTTACTATATACTCCTTCTGTTAAAGGTCCCATATTATGCAAAATTCCCTTTTTGAAGGTTTTCTGACAGTCATATGTGTCCTCATAGGCTGTGTATGAGGCCATAAAATGAGAAAGGTGTGTCTCCTCTCTCACTTGCTTGCTCCACTTTTTAGCGAATGTGTCTAAAATCACTGAGCGGCACCAGGGGAAAGCCAGATCCTCTCCCAGAGAGGGGCATGGACAGGCACCACTCATTCATTCATTCATTCATTCATTCATTCATTCATTCATTCATTCTCTGTACCACTTGTTCCATTACAGGGCACGGGCAGGCTGGAGCCTATCCCAGCATTAACAGGTGAGAGGCAGGGTACACCCTGGACAGGTCACCAGTCCAAACACAGGGCCAACACATAGGGGACAAACAACCATTCACACTCGCACTCACTCCTAGGGAGACTTTGGAGTAATCAATTAACCTAACATGCATGTCCACTCATGAACATTTAAAGGTTCAGACACGGAAACAGCCCACTCTCAGTAGAACTCATTAGAGCTACTTTTGGAATGGCTGAAATTAAGGACCAAGGCTGAATTTGAGGTAATACATTTTAAAAACAGTTGTTGGAGCACACCCATTGTTGAAAAAATGTACAATATGGGAGCGTTAATTATTATACAGTGCAGGGCTGGAGTGGGGACCAATTTCCTTGGCAGCCCATTACTTTTTTAATCTAGAGAAAATTTGACAAATGAAACAAAAATGTAATCATCATTTATCAGTTTTAACTTGTTTAAAGTTTATAACCATTTCACCTCATTAAATATATAGTACTGATTTCTGCAACCTCTTGTCATCAGGATTAAACATTAGCAGAAAATTCTTCTAAGCTTCATGTTATTCCACAAACCTCAGCATAGAAAAGCTTCTCTCACTGGCTTATTTGCTGCTCAAAGTTTAAAGAGTGTTTGATGAAGGGGTGTTTTTACTGCATGAAGGCTGGGCTTTAAATTCTTAATAAAGGTCTCATTTATTCATTGAAGAAACTTCTGAGACAGTTCACATTTTGCTTGGCAGAGTTCCATAGAAACTTCCACTTGAGCTGTTCAACCTCTATTGTATCTTTTACTGTCTTTCCTCCCTTTTCAAAATGGTTTTTATCACTTTATAAATGGATGAATTAAAACAACATGAGGAATTGGAGTCAGACTATCTGGTCTCTACCACCTTTGACATTTTGGGAATTGCTTCAGGTGGGAGAGTTCAGTTACAAGTATAGAAAGAAAAACTTGCCAATAGTGAGCAGATTAAGTACAGAATAACCATATAAGTAGTGCACGAGTCCACATCAGGGTTTTTTTCTAGCAGAAAGGCACTGACATGTTGCTGGAGAGGACTTCATTTCAGCACCTTGTTAAAGCATCTCACGACAATAAGCTTGAAACTGGTACAGTGATTAAAGCGCAACACTCACCAGCAGCATGCTGTAATCCAGGAAATCTGCTCCTACAAATGAGCTTTCCCATGTGTTTTGACCATTTCTGTACACCCATTATAAAATTTCGACACAGGATGATGGTTGTATTGCTACTACATCACTTTCTAAGTTAACGAGTTGACAGTTAGTGCCTATATATTTTATCTTAAGTAGCGACAGTGATGACACCAGCACTTTTCTGGAAAATCAGCAAATTTTAAATTAAAAATGCTGATAGCGCAATCTGAGAAAAGACACAGGAGACCATTTTTGTTAAGGCAGTTACGTAAGCTGTATGCTTACAGGGAAAAAACTAAAAAAAAAAAAAAAACAAGCCAGGGATCAGAACAAGAGTTAGAAATGATTGAAAAAAACTTTTTTTTTTTGTAACAGCAGTCCACTGGGAATACTCCCCAAGCTCCTAATCAATGCCACCGCAGAATAGATACTGTAACCATCTCTCTGAGACAGCTTTAACAAAAGCCGACCATTATATTATCCATTAAGTTAGAAATTATTGCCCTCTATTGTCAGCTTTTCCATTTTACAAACACAATTGGATACATGTACATCCAAGGGGGTTTGCAATTCTTGAGGCACATTTTCATCGCTGACTCAGTGATGAAATACGCAATCAATAAAAACACTTTTTCATGGTTTAAAGTTTTGATATGGACCTGTGGAAAATGTTAGCTAACAATGTTTGTTAGCTAACAATGCTTGTTAGCTAACATTGTTAGCTTGTGGTGTTTCTGTGTAACATTTACTTCATGTTCTTCTTTATAAACCATCACATTTAAAAGACATGACTGATCAAACCATTCACTGCTATAAATAATGATGGAATCTAACACTTTCTCAGTATATTTGTTTCAAAATTCCTTCATCTGCAGACAAAGTAAAGCCAAATTCATGATGATAAGTTTATAGATGTAAACTATGTACTCTTAGCTAACAATATAATCATTTCCAGCAGCTATGAAGACAATAGTAGCTGTCAGATTTCTAAATAAGTAACTCCATTTCCTAATACATGTTGATTACATTGACTACATTGACTGTTAAATGCATATAATTATGTTCTTTGAGTAGTTTTAAGAAATAGCTTTTATATGATCATTTTTTTCTGCGAAGACTTCTTTTAGGAACCTCAATCTGTTCTTTTACTGGCCTTGATCCACACTCATTGCTGCCCTTGGCCATGTGCTTCCCTTGGAATTCTGAACAATGCCCATGGTTAAGATAACTGCCCTGTCATCTACGTTCAGGATCTTGGTTCTGCTTTCTGCCCGGTGGCTGCACATGCACATCTGTGTTGATGCTGCATAAAAATCCTGTCAATAAGATTACACAGATATAACCTTGGTGTAGATAAACTGGGAAGAGTGGATATTAATAATTATAGATTTATTAAGAACATTTTATGGACAGTGATTCACAGTTAACAGAACATTTTGGGATACTTATTTATTTCACTAGGCAGCCGTTTTGTCAGAACAAGGTGGCATCACAAGTAAATGCAGAGCCTTTTGTAAACATGAGCTTTTATGCAACCTTAGTGGCAGCATTTTTAATATTAAGCTACATCTTTTTTCCTAAAACTATGTTATAAAAAAAAAGACAAGTCTCAAGCCGGTTTCAGATTCAGGTCTCATTACTTTAAGTCTTGTTAGTTTACAGAAAGGAGAACACAGAAGCTTTCCACCTTCACATCCATTCACTAAGTCCTTTAATAAGATTCAGCAGATGGCAGTAGCTGGCGAATCTATTATTTACCTTATTTATTTTTGGCAGAAGGCAGTGACCATTAAGTATTGTATTACATACATTACAGAACAGTGGTGGGTTTCAGATGCCAGGTTATTGCTTTGCAGAGGGTTTGTTTTGAAATTGAAAGAATTAATAATAAAAAGAGCTCCCACTGTTTATTTGCCCAGATTCATATCCCCCACTTCCAACATCTCCAAGCAGCCCTCGTGGTGATAAGCATACTGTATTCATGTGCACATCAGCATTATCAATATTTAATACCTGCAGAGACCACTGCACAGCTGGATAGGAAGACCCACATGTGGCTCTGCACGGTTTGGGATGGCACGGGTATCTGTTCACTAGAGTCTTTATTTATTTATTTCAATAAAACAAGATTTTTGATTTTGTTTTTGAGCGGCTTGCAATAGTTTGTTCCCAGCAAGTGACACAAAAATGAGAGATAGTGCTGCATACAATATGAATGTGAGCCATGTTCATATCACGGTGTCACCAAAGAACAATGAAGCCTTTTCTCTGGAGAGACAGAGATGCTCCAGATATCATTTTTAGGCTATAACAACAACCCTCATACTGTATGTTGGTGAAAAGTATGTTCTACAGTGTTAAATCTTTTGCAAAAAGATTAGCTGTGCCATGTTGGATTTGTACAACTACTCCATTATAAGGAACAAATGTTGCTTTTGTTTACTTTGTCAACACACAAATGAAGCATTACAGTAGAATCATGCTTTGAAAATTCTACATACATTTTTGTAAACAGCTAAAGAGAGTTTCAAGGCATAAAGT
The DNA here is from genome assembly GCF_017639745.1 of Melanotaenia boesemani. Taxonomy (NCBI): domain Eukaryota; kingdom Metazoa; phylum Chordata; class Actinopteri; order Atheriniformes; family Melanotaeniidae; genus Melanotaenia; species Melanotaenia boesemani. The sequence continues at coordinate 12,336,980 of NC_055689.1, forward strand.
ACATCACAAAGGGCCAAACATCATCATTATTAACATAATTATATAATTATGGATGCTCCAATAAATTGCAGAACATGAGGCTGACATATGACAAGCCAGAAAGAACTTCTTTTATGTTGAGGTTGTTGAAAATACAGAAGCATAGATAATTTATGTTGTGTTGCATTTTTTTCTTTTAAAAAGGACCACCGTTATATAACCACAGTTCCAACAATGGGAAGGTTTTATACATTATTTAAAAGATGTGACATCCGTCTTCAGATTCAAACACAAATAATTCAGCCTTCTTTTGCATTTTTCATGGAATTAACGGTGAAAGTGACAACAACTGAGCTGGTTTGTCATTCTAATGCTTTCTGCTACTGAGAAATGTGGACTAAGTAATCTCCTGCAGTAGTTATTTGTATATATTTTCCTCTCTTACATGCTTTTTATAAAAATCATATTCCCAGATCTCACAAAAAGACAAGCTTGTTGCAACATATCTCTGTGTTATGCTTCTTCAGCAACAAATGCATGACTACCTGTTTTTAGCGTTTTACTGCCACATGGGGGCAGTGCTCAGCATAAAGAACAGCCCGAATCACCTCTTGGTGTAATTAGGTGGGATACCACTGATTTCCTTTCCAAAACAATACCAAGTAAAATTCAGGCTGTTATCGACAATACTGATCCAATACTGATATTTGTACAAAAACTTATTGCCTCATCATAAAATTGCATTTGTAGAGTTGCTACAACACCTCGCTGTCTTCCCATGGACATCACGTACTGCATCCTTGCTGTTTGTGGAGCTGAAATAGCTCCCACGAGTGCATTTGCGTCATCCATTAGTGTCAACTGGCTCAACTGGACAGAGAGCAAACAACCAGTCAGCTGCTTATACTGTGTCTTATTTAGCAAATAACTGGCAGGTAGGCAAAAGAAGAACTAGCTCCTACCAACTGGGTATCATTTATACAAGATCCCAATGGTATAATTAAATTCCACAGTATTCCTGTTAATCCTAAATTACATATATACCCCCAAATGACTGAAATAGTCATATTTTAATATGAGAATGGATTGTAGAATATAAATATCTGTTATCAAAGGTATCAATATTTCAGTATTGATACACACTTGGTGTTTCTTTTGTTGGTTTCTGCTTTGACATTAAGTGGAATCGGGAATGTAGTCAAATTATAATTTCTTTGACTAAACTGATACTATTTGAATATGTCCAGAAATATACCTATTACATGTTTTCTTTTGAGACAGAGCTCAAAAATAAAAACAAAACAATCTTTAATGGTCCATGCAGATCATCAATGGCAGCCCCATTGCAAGGTATTTACAGCATGGTGGTAACTGAAAGCCTGAATTAGTAATGAGCCTTTTAGCTAATTTCATCTTTACAATGAAAAAGGTAAGATGACAGAGTGTAATTTAAATGGTAAAACTGATATGGGTATCCCTCATAATATGTGTAGCTGACGATGTCATAAGTAGCGGCACTGCTGTTACACTGGGAAGGCTGCTACTTTTAACTGGGCTCCTGCTCAAAACTAGTGTGAATAATGTCAGCACATCAGCACCTCTTCAAAAATCAAAACCTCAAGTCTTCTGCTTCTCTGTCAACAGCTTTTGGGTCACTGAATAATCACAGAAAAGTGAGTCTGGCTGTGAGCTTACAGATGTCACAACAAATGACTGATCAGTGTGAGAATGTGCAATACTTCCCTTCATGTGCACATGCTGGTGACAGTTTCTGTTACTAAAAAGAATAAAAAGGATTATTAAAAATCATTTAGTAAGATGTACAAGTTTATTTTTTTGTGTTTTTATGTCTTCCTCTGAGAACCATGCTTTCCCATAAATGAATCCTGTGGGTGAGCGTTAATAAACTAAATGAGCTAAGTTTTACAAAGTTCGGCTCTCCTCGTTTTCTCTTCTGTATTTTGAAATGTGAAAACAAACTATTTTTCTGATTATTACCACTGTAGAAAACCCAACAAAGCTCAGATCATTACTACCTATTTTAACGTTCACTCCACCCACATGTTGTTTTCTGTTCTCGGAAAGAAGAGAAAAAAAAACTGACATTCAAATTTCAAATGAAAAATTTGTGTAATTGCTAATCAGAGATCCGGTGTCAACTGGTAAAAAAGTTGTCATGGGAAGCTGAAGCCATGGTCATGAAGCCATTAGGAAATGTCAGAGAAGGAAAAAGAAAGAAAAAAAAAAAAAAAACAAGAGAAAAAGAATTAGTTTTTACTTATTTCATCTACAGGAGAAACAGGGCAGGAGATAACAGCAGAATTATTCTATAAGGTGGTATCCTATTACAATAAGCTCCTATTAAAATAAATAAATAAATAAATAAGAAAAAGTGTAGTCAAGATGATGAGAGTTCAGTTAAATTATTTATATAAGTATACGAAACTCACCAAACAGGAAATACACTATCATTTTTGCTGTTCAGATAACTTACACACTTCCTTTGTGCCATGAACCGAACCTTCATTTGCCAAAAAAATTTCATACCTTGCAGTTGGCAGAATTATGCATTACAATGTTCATCAGGTGGTAAACGTGGTGCTGGTGGTGTCCTTAGTAACTGCTGTGCCATTAACACTTCATTTTTTTAACACTTACTTAACACATACTTCATAATTAAAAGTTAAAGTAGACCTAGCTTCTGCTGAAATTTTAGAAAGTAAGGAGGAGGGGAAACAGCTTTTTAAAATTACATTCATACTTATAAACACACTTACAGAATAATTTGAGATATTAGGAAATCTGATTGTTTCACAACAGACAGGAGCACATATATACATTTATAAAGTTAGCACAACATCTAAGGAAATTTTTATTTTGTTGTTATTTCTTTGTTATAACATTGCTTAAGGTTAACCATTGGAAAGCCTGTTTATCTCCCCCTGCCATCCTCAGGGCAGTAGTCAGCCCCTGCATGACACTGTGGTCGCCTGTAGAGGCAGTCACTCTATAAGACTCCACAATAAATTACATTAATATGCACTTTATTACTATTGATAGTAGCTTTTAACTTATTTTATTTACTGTTGTCATGTTGTGGTTTTCTATGATAGTGAGAGCGCTTGATTAAGTATGGGAAACATTTTATTTTGCTGGACACCTGAAGAGCTTAAGAGGTGAAAAAATGCTGGAATGCAGACAAACGGACAAGACGATCTAGCACTGAAGGGAAGGGGAACACAGCTTAAATAGCTGGGACGGAAGGAAGACTATAAGACACAGATAAAGACAATTAGGCAAGGAGGGAATGATAAAGAAAGCTATCTAAACAGGACAAAAAGCTACTAAAAAAAAAAGACCAAAAAAGGACTGGGTCCAGACAGTAGGTAGAATATGAATATGAAGTTCCTCCATATCTTCTGATTTCTTTGCACATGTTGCAACATGAACAACTTCATGTTGACACCAGCGCAAATGGGCTTGACATGGCAGTCAATAGCTGTTTGGCATTGTCAGAAAAGATTTGGAAATTTTTTCATGAGCATGACCCAAATGCTCAACTCTACTTCACAACCCACAAATGCATTTTCCTTACAAATGTGAAACCATTAACAAGGGAAAAGAATTGATTGCCATTAAGCATTCATACAACACAGAAATAATAAACCATGCATACATTATCTTGATTTTTGTGCAATGTTTTTCTTTGTAATTCATAATAAGTAATACAAACCCTAACACTCAGACCCATCTGATGTTGTTTTTGGAGCTGTTGCTTATTACTTCCCATGCTAGTAACTGCAGTCATCGACAATGGCTTTGCACAATAGCAAGTTGATTTATTTCTACTTTCCTGCACAGTGTAATACTTCGCTGCTCTGGTGACTTTTGCTTTGATGATACCTGCAGTTGCTTTATGGCAGATTTAAAAGGATTTTTTGAGCTTCAGTCTAGGAGTGCAATTTTCTGAGATTATGACGCACTGTTTGTGTGTAATTGTCCTCGTGCATTTGAGTTCTAGCTTCTGCCTGAAAGGTCCAAATGATAGACGTCAGAGCATTAGTGGGCCAGCTTAGACACATGGTATTTAAGAACAAATTTAACAATTATAGGAGTGGTGTTAAGGTCACCGTGATTCACTTGTTTTGAAGATTTCCAATCTGCACAGGAAATTGCAGTACAGAAATGCACATGCACACTCTCCAAGATTAAAAGATAACCTCTTATCACCTGTGGTCCTTTGAGGCACAACAAACTAATATTAAATGTAACAATGGTATGTAACAAATGTAACAAAATAAATCAAAGAATCATCCTGTTCTTATGACTGAAATTAGTAAAGGCATACAAAAAACTGGATTTTAAAGAATTGTTGTACCAGACGCATCGTATAACAAGTTTTAAACTGACATTTGGAGTATTGTTACATTTTGCAAAGAAAGCTGCTGCCATCTTACTGACAGCAGGCATCTCATGCAAAAGCTGAAGTCAAATCTAACAGCACACTTGGTTATACCAATTAACCCAACACACATACTTTTGGACTGTTGGAAGAACCTAGAGTACCTGGAGAGAACGCCTCTTTGAAATCAGCAGTGGTAGTACACAACAATCATCCATCCTCTTCCACTTATCTGAGGTCAGGTCGAGGGGGGCAACAGCCAAACACCTCACCAGGGAGGCATCCAGGAGGCATCCTAACCAGATGCTTAAGCCACCTTAATTTGGAAGAGCACCGGCTCTTCTCTGAGCTCATCTGTGATAAATGAGCTCCTAACCCAACCTTTAAAGGCCCATTTATGCTCCTGCATGTAGGGGAGACTGGGGTCAGTTGCAACAGGGGACGGTTGCAACAAGTCTTATTCCTCCAATCAGAAACATGCCAGAGTGATAACACTTATACTGCACATGCTCAGGTAGACCCTCCCCCCACCAGAAACACAGATGTCACATTTAACATCTGCTGCTTCATTTTATGGAAAAAACTTGTTTTGGAGGTATGAAAGTAATCTTTTTCATCTGCTATGTTTTTGTCATACTGTCCTGGCCTTTTGTATGAATTAATCAAAACTTAATTAGGTTGAATCATTGTTTTGTTGACTTCTAAGTCACATTGTTAGCATGCGTCAAGGACAGTGTGTCTAGCTAGCAAATGATGTTCTGTCACACTTGTCAGGTTGGGGACAGTTGCAACAAGTTGTTGCAACTGTCCCCAACCTAAGCAGCCATATCAAAACAGACCACACAACAGTATTTTTTAAAATATAATAATATATTTAATAATTTATAATAGTATATTATAATAATTATAATAATAAATAATCATTTTAAATGTATTATGTTGGTATTCAGTATGCAACGAGTAAGGAAGAAGGTTACTGAAAGAGGGGTTCCCCTCAGTATTTTGGAAGAAGCATCAAACATCATCAGCAGAGGTCAAAAAAAAGAATCGGAGAAAAGAAAACCACAAAGACAAGTGTAAAGAAAACAAAAGATCAGCCAAAAAGAAAGAGAGACGAGTAGGACTCTGCATGTCTGCATTGTGTGCCTGGAAAGCTACTCGACATCCAGGGAAGTGTGGCTGCAATGCTGGATGTGCAAGTCCTGGGCACATAAAGATTGCACAGGTGGAGGTGATTTTTAAACATGCCACAACTGTGACTCAGAATGAACCAGTTAAAAAATCTGTGAGCCAGCAGAAATGTTGGGGGAATGAGGGTTGGTTATTGTTTAAAAGCTGTGTCATTTTGGGGTATCTGTTCACCTTTTAGGAAACCCAAGGTTCAAAAATCTGTTTTTATACAGTTTCAGTTTTGTACAATAGATACATGTTCAGTAAAAGTTGCATTGCAAATTGTTCTCTTCTTCCTGTCTAACAATTAAATATGGAGAGACTGAATAGCATCTGTAACATCTGCACATTGACCCAAGGTAGGCCTTTGTTCCACACATAAACAAACATAACTCCACTAATATTTGATTAATTTTATAAAGTATCATCATAAAACAATATTGTAAAACCATACATGATTTCAAAATACGAAACTAAAGTTAATTTACTGTATTTTGAAAATGTTGCAACCGTCCCCATGGTTGGGGTCAGTTGCAACATCTGACTTATTCCATTCAAATAAATACTGTGACCGATATGTCATATGTACTCGTCTTTAAATGGTATGGGATAATAGTAGACAGATGTAAGTTCAACATATAAAAAGTTGGCACGTCTAATCCAAATGGTCTCTGATTAACTGAGAGAAATTAAAAAATTGTTGCAACTGTCCCCAGTCTCCCCTACATAATAGATATGTCCGGTGTCATACATCATCACCCTTCATACTTCAATGCGTATTTTACATTGCTACGGTTATGAAGTCAATTCATCCACTAGTGGGTAGCGCAGAGCTCACTCCCCGTGTTCTGACTTTAGTTTCGGACACCGGTTGGTGGCGGTAATGCACCGCTGTAAGGTTGTTTGCAACCGCCAAAAAACAGTCACACAGCCTTTCATCAAAAGCTTTGGCCATCTCTACAGTTGTTCTTGCTATCGTCTTCATCTTGTTCCTCCGGTTTCTGTTCTTCTTCTCTGGTTTGTTTCTTTTGCTGGTTGCATGCTAGCTATTTTGCTCAACACTGACCCCGCGGTTTCTAGTGGTATTGTTCTGTTTGCTGCGTCAAGCGACAAATCCACAAGACCCCTTAAAAACACACAAATTACTCGTGTGAACAGCGCAAAAGATGGACGGAAATGTTTGAAACCATCTGTGAATCTGTCTTCTGCGTCAGTCATAAATGAGCCTTAAGGAAAAACCCAGACACCTTGCGGAGGAAACTCATTCTGGCTGCGATATGAAAGAGCACACAGGACATAGCCTGACAATTCTCACTAGCACACAAGGGAAATGAGCTCAGCCTATCACACACCAAATGTTTATTTAGCTATTTGTTTTGTTAAATCTGCAGATTGACCATGATCACTCCTTTAGGTACAATTTCATTGCACTGAACTAGAAACTAATAAAGATGAGGAGGCTGGATATCTATTATCTGAACTAAGTGCATGATATACAATTCTACTACAAACCTGAGTGGTTTGCTAAATGAAGCATTTTCTGAGATGGAGCACCAAACAAAATGCTAAAAGATGGGTTTTTGGAGCTTTAGAAGCGGCAGTAACTTCAGACACCCAAAAATATGCCAAGAAGTACTGAAAATTAATATTCCTACTACTGAAGTGTATTCAAAGCACATTAGTACATTTCTTTTTATTCTGTGCTGAGTCATTAAGAGCAGACTGGGGCTCAGTGTTTTACTTAAAGGCAAAAACAAAGAACCTAAACTGTTCTGCTGTGAGAGTAAAGGGTATGAGAAATCAAAAGTATCTATCAGGAGGAAAAACAGCCATTGTGTAACAAGTCTGACACATCTAAAGATTTATTTTGAACATAACAATTGAGGTAATGTGTGAGAAAGATGGTGACATAGATGAAAACACAAGGGATCAGCGGTCACAGGAACTTAACTGAGCATAAAATACTTTGAATCTGTTCCCAGGGAAGGAGCTTTGAGAATGTTATGGCTACTTCAAGAGCCCATAACATGGTCATTTATAGCTTATTTTATGATTTTATTTTGATTATCTACAAGATAAGATTTGTTTTAATTTTCAGAAAACATAGTTTTCTCTTACTGAACACTGCTACAACATCTTTTGTCACTCTTCTCATTTTGTTTAAGGTGATGCTGTTAAAAGGCCCAGTTTGCTTCGAATGGTTACCTGATTTGTGTAAAATGGCATAGAGAAAGGGAGCTTTACATTTATCAGTCATTAGTCATTCACAGTCATTAGACAAGTATTATGCAAAAGAGTTATGATGATATCATTAGGTCAAGGAAGTGAAGGATGGACTTTAAAAGGAACATTTGATTGACCTTAGGACAAGTGTCTTCTGTGTTGAAGAACAACTCCCTTCGTTGAGGATATTTTGAGTTTTTGTCTTTGCAGACCTTTAAAACGCACAGAAGAGGAAAAAAAGATGCCCCTTTAACATTTGCTTATTTATCCTTGTTAGTAGAAACTAAATGAGGCATTCAGGGTCACAGCAACAGTTAATTTTTGACATCTGCTCATATTATGAGATGGGAGTTCTCGAGGTCACAAAAATACACTGGATTTTTAATGGTTCAATTCCGAGACCTCCCCTCAGAGAGAGAATGCTGTAAATCGAGTTATAATTAGGTAAGAGTGACAGCATCTTTGGGGCAATTAAGCAGAAAAAAACCTGATGAAATTCCCCAAGGTGGGCAGAAGGAAGGAAGTAGCAAGAAAGAAGTGCTTTCTAATCTGGGATTAAAAATGATTATTGGGGGCTGATGAGTGACAGCAAAGAGTAAAAGAAAGGTGACACCGACAGAGGCAATCCATTGCATGGAGCCTTTGGGTTCCTGGCTGTCTTGTTTGTTATGCTTATTTGCTCCCATCCATGTTAGAGCTGCATATGCAGACTCAGAGCAGCACCGCACTCTTCAGCTCAGCTACTTTATGATGCTATAATAGTTAGCCATGACAATATGCATCCAATTAACAGGCTTTATGCGATTAGTAAGCCTATCCATTCATCTAATGTGATTCGCATCATTACCGAATGACTTCATAGGGAAGATGATCTGACTGCAGACACACAGGAGGGAGGGGGGTGTGAGAGACGATGAAAGCTCATTTAATCAAAGAACCAGTTCCATATGAAGAGGGGAACGATATTTCCTCCTTTCAATGATAATGATTTGAAAGAATAAAACCTCTCTAGACCTTTAATGTTGAATTTAAAAAGCCCATTTCAGGGCATGAAATTTATGGTACTGTCAGTTCATGTAAGGACAGCGTATTAAGACTGTTACACTGAGAGTCTCTAAGACGTAAAAATCTGAGAATAATTGTTTATTTTAGTTTTTTTAGTTTCTTTTAAGATGGTGAGCGAGTAGATAACTTCATCTATAGAACAGAATTAGAATTCTGATGAAGAGATTGACCCTTAAAACCTATAGAAAAAGGTCACATGATCCATTATTGTTTGCAATAGTCTGAGAGATGATTATAAATAGTATGTCTTGCAGAAAAGAGCATGCATGCTCTGTCAGCATTCCTTGGCTAGATAAAACAGGCACTTTAATCTTAAAGCTTGATACTAAGTCAAACAAACTGAGTTAAGTTCTCTTCAAAAGATGTCAGCAGTATAAATGGACATTCAGTTACATTGCTCACCAGTGCAGCCCGCGCTAACACATCGACATTTGGAAGGATATGCATGCCAGTTCTCCAGAGGTTGCCTTTGTGACTTGTTTGGTTGAGTTTAAATTTCAGATACCAGTAAGTCTAATGATGTTTCTATTTTCAGTGGGGGCAGAAATACTAAGACCCTTAATTTGAATCTCTCCTTTTTTAACATCTGGGTGACTAGTTTTTGCTAATGCAATGTTAACAGGAAGCAAGGGTGGGAATCGCATTTCCATGAAATACAGAGAGATTAATTGATGCTGATTTCCCTAATCAGTCCTGGAGACTAATAATGAGGAGGAGGAATGAGGAGACAGATAAATGGAACATGAAGAGAAACAAGATACTGTGGATGTGGATGATGGATAGAAGCACAACCATCATTCACATGAGGAGAACATGTTCACTGCCTTAGCTCAGTTTTTTAATGCAGATTTTGGATTTATAGGTTGTAATACTTGCTACCCTGCAGCAGTCTTCTGCATTACATGTATTTTATGTATCCTGCATTCCTGCTGCACTGATCCCTACCACGGCTTACTTTGTGTCAGGTGGGAATTAAATGGCATGCCAACAGGTTTGCAAGTAATTTCTTCTGATTTATGAAAGGAAGCAGCATTTTAATCACTGACCTTGGGGAAAACAAAAAACGGCATGCTTGCAAATTATGGTGATGTTAAAAAAAAAAAACAAAAGAAAGAAAAACAAAAGAAAGAAAGAAAAAAGTCACATTTTGACAGTGGCTCAGGACTTTTTTGTATACTTTTGAATGAACTTTATTTCAGTTGGAAAAGCCAAAACCAGAACAAAAACAAAAGTCACATTTAAGAATGAGCTTCAAAGAAAAGGTAAAAAAAAGTTCAGAAAGAGCCAGATGGGTTAAAAGTTTTCTCTTTTTATTCAACAAACACTTTCAGTTTCTTCAGTTTTTTGTGCAAAGTGCACAAAGAAAGAAAAAGAAATTCAAGTTAAAGCAGAATTGGGTGTGACCATCCATTGTCTTCAAAAAACATTACCATTACTCCCTTTCGTGTGCACTTATTTCTTCTTTTGGCATGTAGGTTGTTTCAAATGAGTAGAAAGAAAGTAGAACCACAGCAGTTCTTATAGGACCTGGCAGGACTCCCTCTGCCTCTTATCATTGCTGACTCTAGCTGCGGTGCTGCAAAAGCAATTTAGGACTATCCACAAGAACCTAAACATCTCGAGTCTCTGCAAACTTTATCAGGCTTTTGGAATAAAGTTGTTCACATGTGTCGTTTACTAATGCTGTCTGCAGTCAGTCTCCTGTGTTTCCTGTTGAATTCATATGTTTTCACTTAATCAACTTGACAACTTGATTGATGTTGCAAACCTAGACTGTAGGGAATCAAAATTCAAGCAAATAAGATCCATCCATCCATTTCCTATACCTGCTAACTCAAATTCAGGGTCAGAAGAGCCTATCCCAGCTGCTATCAGGTGAAAGGGCAGGGTTCCATCCTATCAATTCAATTTAAAATGAATTTAAAAAGATCTGTAGTGTTTAAACATGTGGAGTCGTACGCATGTTTGTAAGTAATCTACTGTTGATAAATCCCACATGTTCCAAATCACCCGCTTGTGCACGTTCGGTCATCTGCATTCAGAAATGCCATTAGTTAACCTTACAAGCTGACTATGCACCTCTTCTGACATCACACAGAAATCACTTGTGTTCCTCCTCAAAGTGATGGAGAGGTAAAAAAATAACTAAGTTTTGCTGTGTTTGAACATCTTTGTTGAGTTCATTTAGTTCACTCATTCAAGTTAAATTAAAATCTATCTACAAAAACTCACATCCCTTCATATGCATTGGTGGGCGTGGTTTTCTATGCCTGCTAGGCGAGGACCCGTTTATCTGCATCTGGAGGGAGGGGCTGTGGGGTTTTTTAAATTTTCTTGTGACGTAGATAACCTCTCTATGTCACGAAAAACAAAACCTGGTTTCACCCTATAGAGGGTGTTATGAACCATTTTTTACCTAAAAAAATCTAGTTTTTAAAGTAAACTAAAAGAATACCAATTTTATCAACAGTAAATGTGATTTTCATCACAATTAGGTAATTTTGTGTTGTTTACAGCTCAAAAAACATATTTTTGGGTGAACTACCGCTTTAAGAAAACCTGACCTGTCTCCTTTCTCATGTTAGTGACTGAAAGCCCTCTTAGACATTCACCAGGATACACCTGCAGACAACTTGAGGTGCTGTGCTGGATGCCATGTGATCTGCCTCAAACATTCATGCTACAGATCAAACATTTCCATCCAATCTGGGTGGTTTATATAAGCTCCTTGCTTCGTGCTTGCTGCCACTACCCCTGCTGCTACTGCTGCCATGATCACTGCACATTGCCTGCTTTTGTTTTGAGTGTAAGGACCAGTTAATAAATTCCAAACTTTGTATGGAAATGTTTTCATGCACTAAATATGCACAAATTTTTGTGTAAGCATAGTTGATGAATGAGATGCCAGGAACATTGTTGCTGAGGGGATGGTGCTAACCACAACCCTGTGCAGCCCAGGTAATAGGAGTATTGTTCAAACAAGCCATGGTTTAAGTAAACTACTCACCCAAAACTCTGGCTCTGGCAAATCCCATTTACTGTATTGTGATTACACTATAAAAATTCATAGTTATTCAAATAACCATTGTTTTTAAATATATAAAGAAAACTATGTGCGACAACTACAACAGAGATGAAGGATTGTCTTTTGTTGCCATCTACACACAAACAGCTGAATCCTGCTAATTAATGCAAGGCCACATCCCAGGGATACCATAGAGGAAATAAAAACAAAAACAACAAAATATCCCTGGGCAAGGAGAAAGTAAAACACACACACACACACACATCAGCGATGCTACGAGACATTCCATGCAATCAAGTCAGTTACAGCCTTTATCTGTTCACCTAGCAAGGTACAGCCTGTGGTTGTGTTAACAGAGCACAGCCCTCAGCCCTCCCTTCACTCTGTCAGTCACTTTCTCGCCCCGTCTCTCTGTTTGTCTCCAACAACTGTCTTTTCCTTTCTGTGTCTCTGTCTCATTGTGCTGCTGGAGTTCTGTCCTGCTGCTTTACTCTCTGTCACTTTTCCATCTGTGTGGGTATCCGTCTACTCCCCCTTCCCTCTCTTTCTCACCCCACAGCCTTTGGATGTGTCTATGTGCAAGCTATTGGAAGGCATTTTCTGATAAATACACACACACACACACACACACACCCACACACACCCACACACACACACACACACACACACACACACACACACACACACACACACACACACATTACCCCCTCCAAACACACCCCCACAGCCTACTATGTCTGTCTGAATGCTAATCAATTTCTCTGAAATTTCCACTGGCCTACTTATGGTTTTATAGCTACTGCTCCATCCTCTAAACTCCTCTGGCTCTTTTCCAGCCTTCTCTCATTTCTCTTCATCTTTCTTTTCCTTTGTGTCTTCTCTTCCCAATGCTTCCTTTGCTTATCTGTCCTTACCCTTCATCTTCTCTCCTTCCTTTTCCTTGGGTTCTCATCTTTACTGTTTTCAGTCATATTACTTCTTTATCCAGCTTTTGTTTTTTATTCTCTTTGTTTACACTTTTCTCCTTCTGGCCAAAACCTCATTCATTTCCCTTTCCCCCCTTTGTGTCATTTGCTCTCTCCATTCTCACACTGCCCTTTCATTTCTTGTTTACCACAGTGTCCCCTCCCATTCGCCCCTCCCCTTATCTTTTCTCATTTCTCCACTCGACACGTTTGTCCCTCTCTCTCTCTCATTTTTTTGTTTTCTCTCCTCTGTGAATTTACATCCACACACAGACGAAGGAAGACATAATCCTCCAGCTTTCTCATACGATCACTTCCTCCCTCACGCCTGCAGCATGCACATGTAATCACTCAATGGACAGGAGGCAGGTGAGAACATGGCGAGCGTGTGGAGGTTAGACGAACTCTGAAATCATCTGTGGGAGTTTAGGTGGAGTGAGTAAAGGATGGGTGAGAGGATATTGAAGTAGTGCCTTTGGTTCAAATACGTATTGTAGCTTTTTTTTTTTTTTTCTTGCCGTGAGGAGGAACTGCTATTCACATCCCATCATCTCTTCCAGGATCCAAAGGCCCAGAGATTCTGCCACTTGGGAATATAGTAGCATATGTAGGATGGATGCATGATTTTTTTAAAAAGAGGAAATAAGACAAAGGGTTTTAAAAAAAATAATAAATAAATAAAAAAAACTTGAAGACGAGCAGAAGGAGGGGAAATCAGCTGCAGGATGGATTCCCCCTGGAAACAAACAGCTGACAGAATACCAATGAAAAAAGAAAATTTAACATATGGTATAAATTTAGAAAAAGAGAGCAAAGTTATAAGATGAACACATCAGGGATATGCAGTGAAGGAGGGAGAAGAGCTGAAATGAGTTGAGGAAGGATACAATTTGGAGAAAATATGAAATTAAATGGAATCAGCTGCGTTGAGGCGTGTGTGCAGAGGAAATGCTCCTCTGTTCAGTGCTCAGACGACATCTGTTTTAAGTCCTAATGCAGCCCAGTCCCATGAGACATCATGTAATATGTACATTAGTCCACATGTCCAAAAAGTAGTCGTGCCACAATGAAAGTGTAAAACTTTTGAGGTGGGATCATCTTTTTTTTTTTTTTTTTACTGGCCATTTCTTTTGTTTGGGGCAGATTTCAAACAGCTTCTCTAACTTTCTGTTTGTTATGGCTCTTTTCAACCATCGAGGACTAACAGCCAGACTAAAAAGTGAGAGGTCCTTGAACTTGTTACCTGGCACAGTGGTGGGTGATGTAACTCCACTCTGTCCTACTTCTTTAAAAAGACTTTTGAACGAAAAATAGTTGTGTAACATCACTTTTCTGGCAGTTTTATTTAATTCAAAATGTTAGGAAAACAGATGCATACAACAATTTTAGGGCTTTGAAAATGAAGTACGTTTACAATTCTTGATTATGCTTTAAAGTTTCACACAATGCCAAGTCTCAGGATGTTATTGTTCTTGTACGGAAACATGGACCACCGTAGCGTGGAGCCCAGAAAATGAAGTCGCTTTTAAATTTCTCCGCATGCAAAACTGCTGTTTTGAATCGTAACTAGAACACTTTCAGGAGTGAGATGCTGTTGCCTAAGTAAGACACAAAGAAACATTAGAGAAACATTTATTTCCTCCTTCACTGTCCGACTCCTCCTTTTCTGTCTGGCATGATAAATATTTGAAATAACTTTGAGATTGTTATACAGATGGCATGTTTTGTAGCTTTTGGGGTTTATCCTCTATGTTTTCTCTTCCCCGTTCTCATCTATTCGACTGTTTTCAAATTAGACTACATTAAATCACTGCTCCATGATTCTTCTTCTCTCTTCATACTAGGGTGTGGAAATCTTTATGTTTGCTTTCAATGGCCAGGATGCAATTATAAACGATTACTGAGGCATCCTGATGCATCTTTTTCCCCTGTGTGACTACTTTACGACTACTTTCTGAGTGGAACCGTGTAACATGGTTTCTCATATTTGTTATGACAAACAAGCAGGTTTAGGAATCATTCTGAGTGTTCAGCACAATTTACTGTTTTTCTATGCAGGGAGGTTTAATGCTTCTAAGGTGTTAAATCAAACACATTAATAAGCTCTTTACCAAGAAACTGAATAAAAAAAAATTACTACTAAGAAACCCCTCTGGCTAATTTGGGAGGATACAAAAATTACTAGTAAGCCATTTTCTCATTTTAAAGACAAAGAAAAAAAAATAAATAAAAAAACAGGGATTATAATAACATCCCCCGAGTGCTGCGGGGGAAATGTAGGAGACTGATAAACATAATCAAGGACTGATAATATTAAACTACTCACAATCAAATAAGATGAATGAACAACACTGTTTGACAGAGTAAAAAAGCAAACAAAAAAAAATATATATATATATATATATATATATATATATATATATATATATATATATATATACACATATATATATATATATATAAAACACACACACACACACCCAAATTAAGCTTGAATGTTGTTCATTTAGTCCTAATATTTGGATTATTGGAGGCTTTGGTTTAGTCAGATCATCAACACTGATTCTAACAGACATGAAAAAAGCAAAAACAACAGACATGATTTGTGGCTAAAACCTTATTTAAATCAGGTTACACATTTAAACATAAAAACGTCAGCCTGCATTATTTTAGGCATCATCCAGGATCAGGAAAACTTTTTCTGGGTTCGGAGTATAATATTCACTGTCATGTACAAACTTTGGCAAATGTAGGGCGCCTTTGTATTCAAATATTCAAAGAGACAGCGTGGATCAAACAGCTATTTGTAAGGACTGACCTTGTAAAAATCCTAACCCATATGTAGTCTCATCTATTCATCATGCAAAATACAGAAGTGCATTAAGTATGAATGAGGGCTCATTTACATACCTGATCATTTAACTTAATTATTCAACATCCAATGCCCCCCCGACTCTTTCTACCTCACCCACCTCTTTCTTTTATCTCTACCTCTGGTTATTTGGCTATTCATATAAATCATATCACGATGCAGGTAGGTAAATAAAAGTCTGCTGTGTAGGAACAAAGAAAAAAAAAGATGGGCAAGATGTGAGACTGTGATTGTGGATTTTAATGAAAAGAAAAGTTTCCAACTGTGGAGCTCCAGAAGCTACCAGCAGAAATATTCACAAAGAGGAGACGATAATATCTCATAGATGTGTGTGTGTATAAGGAAAGAGAGGGAAGTAGGAGGATGTTTTTCTAATTTAAAGAGGCAAACAACAACTCTACTAAGCCCTAAATGAAGCATAATCTCATCTCCGTGTACCAAACTACCAGAAATTTCCCACTCAAGCACTTATTTACAAAACCGTAACTGAATGCGTCTATGGCTGCTTGGGTGATATTGTCTTTATTTGCACTTTTCTCCATCTCATTTTCATTCCCCTTTTTAATAGATAGGCAGCGAGGCGGGCTGGCACTCTGCTTATTAACATTCCAGTCAATCCTCCATCCAATCTGTGGCCTCGTGGCTGGGATCTGACTCAGAAGCTGGCATACTGGTGTGAAAAGGTAATTAATCACACTCCTTAATGGGTGAGATGTGGCGGATGAGCTCAAGCTGCAAGTTTCCATGTTACAGCAATAGATGATAAGATAATTTAAGAGTTTGATGCACTGCTCCATGTTGGGCTGAGGTTTGCACGTACGAAGCGGTGTTGCTGACTTTATTCCCAAAAGTGCATTTAGTTTCCACTGGAGACATCTTTTGTTAACAATACCCATGTTTCTTTATCATGTTGAGTTTTTTTGTTATTAAAACAAACAGAGGGGAATTATTCATAATTGGATTTGATGAAACACAAAGATCAGCTCAGTTGTGTATTGATTTTTTTTGGATAATAACTTGAGATTCATATTGAGTTGACACAGTCTGCCTCCTCTCATACATTTCTTCCTGGACAGCTGAAGTTATCTAAGTTCGACTTTGATAAACAGCGACATCATCACCCCAGCAGTGAGCATGCTGTTCAGGTTTTCAGACATTTTCCCTAAATAATGTGCTGTCTCTCAGAGGCCGATTCTGGGTGAAGAGGTTGACAGCAACCACGGCTTCAAAGTCCTGAACAGGCGGCAACTCGAGATTCATGAGGATTTTGTCAAATGCAGCTGAGGCCTGTGTGCCAAAAAGAAGTCTGAGTGTTTTAACATCCTCCTGTTAAACATGCTAATTTTATGTTTTTCTTTGGTCTAATTTCAAGGATTGTATAAATTTTGTTGGCTTTTTTTTAAACACTGTGATATTCCAGCTTCTATCTTCTAGCTATTGGTGACGTCTGACCTCTCTGCTGTCATGGCAACACTGAAAAAACAATGGGCTGCACAACATTTTGACTCCATGTGTAACTACATAATGAATTACAGCTTGGAGCTCTTCACAAATGCTCAAAATAGGTAAAAACAACAAAAAAAAAAAACATGAGTGGAAAGCAGACATTACCTTTGGTCCAGAGTTAGACAATATGGCCTGCCAACCTTACAGCCATATCATTTGATACTTACTGCCAGCAGGTTTGTGGTGAGTTGCTCACTTGGCAGGAAATGCAACATATTTTCTTCACTTTTCATAAAATGATCTTGGTAAAAGTGTAGAGGGCACAGACAGAGATGGACGATGAAAGCTACTGAAATAAACAAATGAATAACAAACTGAGTAAAAAAGAGGAATACAGTGATATGTTTTTCTTAAACGCCTGAACACGGTGCAGCATACAGCACTTATGACTCACCCGAACAGCTCACTGAGCAGTGCAGTGGTCATAAAGAGTAGAAGAAAAAAAAAAGAAAAACAGGAGCAAAAGTCACACAACTACATAAGTGGATTAAAAGGTGAGGAAAGATTTCCGATCCACTGAGCAAACGGATGCAGAGTGTCAGATCAACACTCTTCTGCAGGTCCTGCTTTGTCACAGGGGAGGCGAGCAGGAGGAAACAAGGTGAGGCAGGCTGAGGAAGAGATGTAAACTCTTTCTGCAATGCTACTGCTCCGTGTTCTATCATTTCTGAAATAGTATTTTATTCACCACAAAGCTAAATGAACCTATTTTTAATGATGACCAGTTAATTAGACAGTCCTAATGTGTTGTTTTTGTCTTCATTATTATCTCTGACATTGTGTTCATGGTAGCCAGTTTTTTACAAAGTAATAGAAGTATTGGAGAAAGATTGTGTTAAAGTAATGGCTTAGTTTCCTGTAAGCTATTTATGTTTATCCTTTATTTTTCCAGTTTTGGAAAAACACATCTGCAACATTTTGATTTGTATTTCTAACAAAGAGGACAGCTTTCCAAACTTAGAGGAGGGCAACCTTTAGAGGTTTGGACCATGGATAGCTTCTTTACAATCTCTTTTCACCACAGACTTTAATGTTTGTGCCAGTTTTTTGTTTTCTCTCTTAATATACATATATATATATATATATATATATATTAGGGGTTGTACAGACTAGTCGACTAGTCGTTTTGTCGACTTCAATACTCTAACATGACGTTTAGAACGTGACGTTGACTAATCGCTGATCACGTGTTTTTAGAGCTAACAATATGGACGCCTCGCAGACGGCAACAGGTGAGGAGTTAGAAAAACGATTCAAGCTGGTGTCGGATGACCTGATGGAGTCCATCACTATTGTGGCCTGTATGCTTGATGCCCGGTTCAAGCATCTTCAGTTCATCCCAGAGAGTAAAAGAGAGGCCGCCCAGAGCCACCTGAATGCCCTGCTGGAGGAGGAGGCAGAGCCGCTTGCAGCAACAGGTGAGTGCGCTAATTGAAATTAGTCATCACCTTCATGATGATGATTTAAATCGTCTTATTTGTGAATGCGCAGTTTTGATAAAACTAGTCATTCATTTTATTCTAGGTGAGGGACCAGATGTGCAAAGTGAAGACGTGGATGATGGTGAGGGAGAACCAGTAAAGGGGAAAAAAGCCAGGCTCGAGCAGGATTTTGAACAACTTTTTGGCCCGCACTATCAAAGTGGAAGGAGAGCGGGGAATTATTCCACCGCAGACGAAGAGGTCCGTGATTATTTGCAAACACCGCAAATTCCCACCATGCAGAACCCGCTGCAGTGGTGGGCTCAGAACGTGGACAGATTCCCCCGTTTGGCCAAGCTGTGCAAACGTTACCTGGCTGTCCCAGCGACAAGCACACCGAGCGAGAGGATTTTTTCACTGGCCGGAAATACCATCACGCGACAGCGGGCAAGCCTTCACCAAGCTCACGTCGATGCGCTTGTGTTCTTGCACGCAAACCAGGACCGAAAAACAAAACCTGTGACTGAGCAGGACTGTGATGATGACTAGGCTTGCAGGCTCTTGCCTGTGTGTTGTTTTCCTCCCAAATTGTTTTGTGCATTACAGTATTTTCTTTTGCACCTGTGGGAGATGTAGCCTAACATAACATGTAGGTATGTCACAGAAAAAAAATTAACATTGTTAAGAGTTGCCGTTAATACTTGATCCTAAATGCTGTTATGTATAAGTCCTGTGTATCAGCTGACCATTGTCAGTGAATACAGGTTGTACAGCAAAGCATTCCCCTCCTCCTGTGTTTTTTTTAATTACTGAAAAAATATCAATGACGTCACCAGCGACTAGTCGACGTCGACTTGACTTTCATCACATTAGTGTCGACTTAAAAAAATCTGAAGTCATGCAACCCCTAATATATATATATATATATATATATATATATATATATATATATATATCCTTTTTTTGTCAGTTGGTCTGACTGATGCAGGCTTCGAGAGCTGCTGTTCGTGTTTTCTGATGTGTAAACCAGCTGGTGAGACTGCTGTTTGCTGCAGACTGCGGCAGTTCTCTTTCTTTAGGATTCATACTTTCACCCCTCACATGTGCACCATCTGTAAGCTGAGATGTAACACAGCTTCATCCTATAAAATTCTCTTCAGATGATGTAGAGGATTAAAAATCACATAAAGTTGCACACTGAAGTTGAATCTAAACACAGCGTCTGAAGTTGAATCTAAACACAAAGTGGTAGCCATAGTCGTCATCTCCAAACACATCTGCTATATGTATGTCTGTGCAACAATTCACCATGCGAATGGACTGCCTGAAGGCGTAGTTATTGATAAGTTCATGTTTAAAAGTTACTGTAACAAAAGATGGTGGGTGGCCAGAGACGGGTGGTATAATCCAAAATCACCATAAAGAACAGTTTTGGTGGATAATCAGGGTTATTTTGTGTCTTTCTGGTGTCGTTGTGCATTATTTTAAAAAAAGGAAAAATAGCTATCCCATCATAACCTCATCATGGCCATTTTTTGAAATGCCCTACAATTTATTTTGCAGAGACAAATAAATAAAAAAAAATATAAAAAAGGGTTTATACCAAATTTGAAGGCAGTGTTGAAATGTTGCTTTTGTTATAAATCAACAAAGTGGCCACAGAAGAAGCATTTCTAGCTTTAAACTGTCTATTCTCAGTGGAAGAATTGGCTTGACAGCGCTGCATTTGAATAAACCTCCCACGTGTACTGCTGAGCACTTTGCACTGGGCAACAAAATATCACACATATGCACTAAGCGAATTTCAAGTTCAGGAAACGGCCAAAAAACTGTTATTGCACACCTACAGACGTGAAACATGCATGTTTATAATGTTCCTGTGTGCTCATTTCCAATATCTATTCTGAATAAATATTCATATGTAGACGTGACTTATTGCCAATTCCTGAGAATCATGAAATGTTTGTTAGTTTTTAGTCCCTACTGACTTTACATACATGGTTACTGTTTATATAATTAGTGTCAGTTTCACAAATGGTGAACAAGTAAAAGATGCAAATAATGGTCCCACTGCTACATCTGTGTTATTATAGGTCCCTGTTTTTGTAGGAAGTGGCCATGTTGCTGTTATTCCAGTGTGGTCCATGTGTGTTAAAGTTTGTCAGACTGCACAGACATGGACAGGTTTGATCTTTAAAGTGGAACTGAACCCTGTGGACCTCCAACACTCATCACAATTCTAGTGGCGCCAAGAAATACATTAAATATGTATGCCTGGGTTGTTGATGTTGCACAGAAACCTGCAGAAATATCCGCCAGTGTTTTGCTGTCGAACATCAGTGTGCTGATATAGATTACGTTCCTGTGGGCAAGTGCACTTCACATCCATGCATTTGCAGCTGAATATTTTATTCTGTGACTCTTTTACGGCTATAGAACCTAAACTTATTTCCCTGTCTGATACTTGACATTTGTAACTACTACTGGACAAGTTTGCATTCAACAACATGCCTATTTGTCATAGTTTGAAATCGGTTTCTCAAAAAAAAATAAATAAATAAATAAATAAAGCTCTGCAGTGTGATTGAGAACAAAATCTTGTTATTATTTGTTACATCAAAATTATCTCTCTCCGATTTCTCTTAAAACAAATTTATTTTCTGAGGTTTTGGGTCTCATAAACTCTAAGAAAAAAAACCCAGCTTTCTGTTCTAACAGCTGCAAGCGGAGGCTTTGTTTCTCTTTTCATTAAGCCAATCGCTGCCACAGAATGGAAGTACAACTACAAAATGCATGTCTGAGTCGAGGACAGACCTCAAACTTAATGAAAAAAGTGACTCACACTCATGTTTAACATGAAACCTCCTTATACACACACATACATCTTAGCTTCCATCTGTTCCGAATTTGAGTATTCTATCCAAGGCCAGGCAGCTTGTTGGAATTCAGTACAGGGAATTCTTATCTAAAAGAGATTGAAAACATGCGGATAGACAGCTTGGCCAGGGTAGAAAACATTTTAGATTGTCATAAGTCATGTGGCAAGACGTACACAAGGAGCCACAAGGTCTTCTTAATCTTTACTGAGAGATCTGCACAAAAAAAAAGAACAAAATGTTTTGACTTGACACATCTGCAGAAGGTAAGTGCAGTACAAGTCTATATACAATGTATTAAAAATGACATGCTTGTTTTGCTTAGAAAAAAAATAATTAAACCCCTTAAATTGCCTCATGATGATGCGTAATTTCTCTTAAATTTAACTTGTACAGCAATCAGCAAAAGTTAACATTACTAAGATCTAATGTAGTATTTTTATTTATTCAACTTTAAATGCAATTTTAAAGCCTGTTTTTAAAAATAAAAACACATTTTCTGTTATGACTGGGTGAACTCTATCATAAACACCTAGTTTATGTGATGTTCACAGTGGATTCCGGTAAAATGACATCTACACTAGAGTGTGTGTTTCATGTGATTCTGTAGGTATCCCTGAGAGAGGAAAGCCTTGCATCAGATCCTGTTTGCAAGCACCTGCTTTCTCCTACACAACATGTGGTGAAGACCAATCGTCAGTCTGTCATAAACAGACTTATAAGACACTGAACTGCAATAATCCTTTGAGATCATCAGGCTCGGTGTAACACGGACATGGCTGCTAAATGTATAACCTTGCCTTTACCATATTTTCTCAAGTTATTTGCAACAACGAGCAGCATTATCTCTCTATGCAAGCGCTTGTGTGATGCACTTATATTCATAGACCGATTTGACTGTTTGATTCCCATTGCTTTCATAAAGTGCAGCTTGAATTCTCCTTCACTGTTGCCTATTATCTATTTTGATGGCTCGATGTGCAGCACAGTGGAAAAACACAGTGGAACTTTTACCAAGGCGTGTTGCAGGTTGCACACAGTGGGATGGGAACTTCTAAGAAGATTCAGTTTTATTGGAAACAGTGGTTCACAAATCTCCTACTCAGCTAATGCTAATGTATGATAATTGATTAAATCCTACCACCTAAACTGTTTCAACATTTCCTCTGCATACACACATGCTCTCTGCACCCTGTCCTCAGATTAGTAACCTGAGTGAAAACATATGCTATACTATATATGTAAAGTGATATAATACAGTTAAGGACCTTTTAAATCAAACCTCTAAATGTTTTAACTGTCAGGGTGTTCAACAGGAGGTTAAAGACCTTGAATGTGTCACCCCTCCTTTTTTTTTATTCTTCTCTCTGCTTAATATTAGTGCAAAATGATTAAAAGTCATGCATTTTGCAAAAAGTCAAACTAGAGATGTGTGCTGCATGGAAACTAGAAAGTCTTAGAAAGTCAAAAGCCCTCATCTGTAAATGAGAAATTCTAGAAGAAGTGATAATGCTCGCTTAGCAAATAAAAAGAGGGAGGAAGAGGATGGAGAGGTCTGAGGCTGCTACAGTATTTAATATTCATAAATCCATTGAAACTGATTTGGCTGCCACCCTTAAGGCTCTGTGGCTGTAAGCACTCTCCAACTGCTGGGACTCCCACTCCTTATTTACCACACCGTGCATTTTTACTTTTGGCCTGTAGGGGGCAATTTAGTTGCACCACACCACTTGCTGTACAGGGACACACTTGGTTGTGTGTGTGTGGCTATGTGTGTGCCATGCTGACATAGTTTTGTGTGATGCTGGAAGCTTCTGGTTTCAATTCAGAATCAATTCGGTTAAAGTTGATTTCCTGCAAAATGCAGATGCTGAACAGCATTTGGCAAGAAGGGGCTGACACATCCAGCCAAACAAGAAATAATTAAAGATGAATGGTTTTTCATCAACAAATTAATTGCTGCCTCCATTTACATTTGGGAGTGACGGTTAATTTACCAGTCTGTGCGCATGTGTGCATGAGTCTTTTTTCTCCTCCTCTCTCTCTCTTGTCAATGCCTCCATGTAGTTAGGATTAATGTTGGTGGTTTTATTTAGTCTTTTAATTGAAAGGCCAATGAAAGAGTAAGTGCTCTATATCCTAATCACACACATTTAACCCCAATGCAATGGAATTGGGGGGCTCAGTTGAGAATGATTTTGCTTTGATAAAAAAGAAATATGGGTGGGAGTTGCTGTAAAGCAGCACGTCATCTAAATGGTAATGCTGGCACAGCTGCAGGAACAAAGAAGTGATGGTAAAATGTAACCAGTCAAAGAGATTGTACCATCATGCATCCTGTTGGGAAGCCTTAGGATTTTTCTTTCTAGCATGCCTATGTGTGGAAAAGACAAACTAACAGAATTATGTTTACACTTTTACCTAGAAAATAAACCGTTGGTGCAGGACCTTGAGTGTGCTAAGATATGTTAATCAAGATGTTTTGCTCCCTTATGCAGAGTAAATAAGCTACCCTCCACAGAGTGCTGATAAGTAAAAGTGGAGTGAAATGATTTTGTGCTGGTTTGAGCAAAGTTATCGCTTTATCATAATCTTCTACTTGTCTTTACCTTGGGATCATGCAAAGTAGTCAGGTGAACTCGCACCTCAGCTCACAAACTTCATGTTGTTAGAACGATAAGAAAAGTGGCAAGATGTTCTACTTATCTGGTGATAAATGATTTGTCACAACTCATCAGCAAAAGAGGAAACTAACTGCAATTTAAAGTGATCCGCTGCCAACACATTTACACTTTGAGATGTTTAGTGAGTTCAATGCAGAAAGTCATGAGAGAGAAAAGTAGCAACACAAATTGGATGCTCGTTCAAACACATAAAGAAATAAACAGTTTAGATTTGATCTCCAGCTCCTAACAAATGAATAATTAGTTTTAGTAGCAAACATCTCGTTAAGTTAGAAAAAAAAAATGTTCACGGTTTACATCATCTTTAGATTTGGATGTAAATGCACAACTCCAACTCATCTTCTATACTGAATGAATGGAGATCTCATTTATTTTTTTCTTTATTTTACTAAAGTTGAAGTTTAAAAATTCAAAACGAAGATGTAATTCTACAAATGTGCTATAATATTGCCATAAAGTTTTGATATGCCTCTTACAAAATAATACCAAAGGATCACATAACTTTGTATGTACACTACTCCTGCGATATTTGGCTTTACTGTATGTATGATCTAAGAATGTACATAAAATAGAGAAGGAAAAATTCAGCTCAACTTTTGTATACACATGTACAACTATTCGATGTGTCAGAACTTATCGAATAACATGGTGTGTTCTAACAAGATGATAAAAAAAAAAAAAAAAAAGTAGTGCTGGAACCATGAATTCATCCCTAAATGTTCTGGTTCAATGACAACTTGTATTTAAACAGCCCTCTTCATCATACTGTTGATATGTTGACATCGTCAGACGAAGATGACACTTAACACACCCCATCCTGAGACTACGCCCCATCCTCTGTGACTGACTCCAGGACTTTCTGACTGGCAGGCCTCAGTCTGTCAGGATCAGGAACAAGACATTAGCCAGCATCATCACTAACACTGGCACACCACATGTGTCCTCCGTCCCATCCTCTACACCCTGTTCACCCATGACTGTGTGGCCTCCCACAAGGACAACACCATCCTGAAGTTTGCGGACGACACCGCTGTGATAGGACGCATCGCTGGCGGGGACGAAGCAGCCTACAGGAGGGAGGTGGCCTCTCTGGTGACATGGTGTAAATACAACAACCTCACCCTCAACACGAACAGGACCAAAGAGATGATAGTGGACATAAAGAAGGAGAGGAACCCTCATCAGCCACTGCTTGTCTGCGGGCTGGAAGTGGAGAGCGTGAGCAGCTTTAAATATCTGGGGGTCCACATCAGAGAGGACCTCACCTGGACACTCAACACCACACAGCTGGTGAAGTGAGCTCAGCAGCGGCTGTACTTCCTGGGGAGGCTGAGGACGTTCAGCATGTCACCAAAGATCCTCATAAACTTCAACAGCTGTGTCGTTGAGTCCATCCTGACCAGCTGCATCACCGTGTGGTACGGCAGCTCTACTGTCACAGACTACAAACGCCTGCAGAGAGTGGTGAAGACTGTGTCCAAGATCACCAGGACTCCGCTGCCCTCTCTGCAGAGCATCTATCAGCACAGAGCCCACAGGAGAGCTGCTCAGGAAGGAGATACAGGAGTCTGAAATGCAGGACAACCAGACTCAGAAACTCTTTCTTTCCCCCGGCCATCAGATTCCTTAACAGCTGATAACACCATCTGTACCCTGCACACTGACTTTATATTGTCAACCATAGTAACTGAAATACTGTTTACTGTTTTGTGTGTCTTATTACTTATAGTAGATATTGCACATCTTACCGTCTGCCTCATGACAGTTTTTTTTGCACAGCTAATCATTCATTGTTGGATGGGGCACAACAGTTTATGAAGCACACTGCACATTTATGTACATGGATTATTTACTCAGTTTTTTTTTATTATATCTTTATCGTTATCTCCTATCTAGTTTTTAGTTGTTTTCTTGTATTTTATAATCTTTTATGGCATTCAGTGTGGACAGCAAAGTAAGAATTTCATTGTTCAGGGAAACTTGTTTCCTTTCTGGGCAAATGATAATAAACACTTTGAATCTTGAATCTTGAACACATTACAAGTTATTCAGACATGGACATTTTAGGTTGCGGTATGCCTACCCCTGTTTGCTTGTGTTTAGATAAACTGTTTAAGATGATGGAATTAACATTGCATGATTATAATTAAATGTCCTACATTCATGGCATAATATCAGTCTGGCATGAACTTTACACTTTCTGTAAATTCCATCATTCCTAACATTTTGTAAATAGTGTATATCTTGATATCTTGTGGTTAACAGCACTTTTAGGAGCCTCAGCCATGCAAACTACTGTAGCTGACTGAGCCGAACAGCAGGCCAGCAGACAACGCTGAATATCTGATGTTGACTCACTTGACTTGCACATGTGGTGCCGCTGCTGCCTGACGTAGGTGGCAAACTAGCATGCAAGTCTGCAGATTTGTTGTAGATTAAGAGCTATAAAAAAGCCTTATTTAAGTTAACTGTGATACAATTTCTAGTGTAAAAATTAAATGCTTCCAAGCCCTGCCCAAGACACACTTGTGCAGATATTTCTAGGTAAAACCCAATTTGTGTGAAACGTGACACCCCTACAATATCACTAGAAAAGCTGTGAAGTGAATTCTGATTTCTTTGTGCAAGTGAATGCAGCACCAGAATTCTTTCCAGAATGGTTTCAGGTGCAATGACCTATAGTAAAGAGAGAAGGTAATGGTTAATCTCCTGAGACAAGTTAAGTCAGAAATTAATATAAAGCAAAGAAAAAAGTTAATCTCCATTAAGCGTGCCGTTACTAAATCTTTTCGTAATGCAGTTCATCACATGACATCATTTAGAGGAGCATTTGTGGTTAACTGAGCTGAGATTTTAGTAAAAATCAAATAGCTGGAGGTGTGCAGTTGCAGCGTTGAGCTGTTAAAGTGTAATCTAGCAGATGGTCTGTCAGAAAGTTGGAAGATCGATTTTTTGATTAGCATATAAATTAATTTCAAACTTAATGTAACACAGTACAGCAGAGAGTCTGTGTAAAATCAAGCTTCAGACAGGAGATATATCAGCCTTGACCGTATTAAATACAAAAATCACCATATCCTTCCATATCTTCTCTACTCCGGTGCCTGACTGGCTTGCAGTGAAAATCAAAGATCAAAAGAGAGAGGGAGGAGGGTAATGTAAAATAAATAGATTAACATCTAAATGAAAGGCAATCTGGGGTGATCAGGTGATAAATGAGCCTACAATAAGACTTCAGGCTATATTTTTATCATCTATTTTCAAAAGTTTTTTCCATATATCACCCATTAACTGTTATTTTGAGGTATAATCTACAAACTTGTCATATAAAACATTTATTTTAGATATTTGTCAAGATTTAATGGTGGGGTTTATTAACACACGTCTTGCTTTTATCAGGGATTAATATAAAACTAAATAATGTCATTTATACATTAATCCAATCACTTATGGGACAGCAAAGTAAACTTATTAATTTATAGTCTTGACTACAACATCTCTCCCATTCATCTTTTATGTTTTTTTTTTTTTTTATTATTATTTTTTATTATTATTATTGGCCCATACCGGCCCATATATGATCATGCATACCACAAATATTTGCACGCCTTTAAATGTGCAAATGTGCAACAGCGCAACTCCCTAAAATTACTTAAACGATGCAGCAAGTTAGCAAGAATCAGTGAAGGTGAATGCATTAAATACTACAAGTGTAATTTAATAAAATGAGCATCTTTATTCCAGCATAGTGATCAATATTAAAGCAGCAATTACTTTTTGTTTGAGGGAGAAGGACAAGAGCAGTTATGGATCAGATAAAACTGGTCCTGGACAAACTAGCTCGAATGGATTAGACATACTGGGTTTAATGGGTCTCTTTATTCAGAATGGAACCTCAGTGATGTGAAAGCAGTGCAGCTTACCATAGCTTCTACCATCATCATCACTGGCAGCTGATGCAGGTCCTGCTGTGGCAAACATGTCAATCATTTTTTGAGCATTTGGCAGCATCTTTTTTTCTTTTATCGTGCAGTTTCTCTGCACCTCCTCTCTGTTGCCTCTCCTCCGTTCTGACAGGTAGCTGCATCCACTGGCTCAGAACCACACGGGTTTAAAATATTCAGTTCAGCCTGGTGTCAGTTAAGAGAAGAACCAATGGGCCGCACATCAAAGCGTTTCATTTGTCGGTGGTGAGGAAAGAAAGTTCTGTGCTGACTATTTGGATGAATGAATTACTCAGGTGCAGAGACCACAGTGAAAGTGGGTGGTTTTTAAAAATGAAGTGGGCCGGCCCAGTGTTAGTTGGGCTGCTGACTTACTGAGTTTTATGGACCAGTTAGACCAATATATGAAATGTGTCTGGTATGCCAGATGGCCAGTCCAACCCTGCTCACAGGTAAATATGTAGGAGACATGTTTGTTACCACATACAAAACATAGAAGTTTCAGAACGCTGAACAATTGGACTTCAGCTTGCTAGAAAGTCTTTAGTGTCTCTATTAGGCAAAATCACATTATGATATTGTCATGTAACATGGCACGCAAACCTATTGATATTTGTAAAGAAAAACATTGCCATCTCATGCTATTGAAGCCTTGAAAAATAAGTAATTTTATATTTGATATTTTTACTATGCACAACAGTTTAAGAAATGCAAACGATCTTTGAGCTTTAATGAAAACTGCTGAATACATATTTATTACACATTCTGTAGTGAAACTGTGTTGCTGCATCAGCTCTGAATTTGCAACAGGACCTCATTTAAACACATAATGTGCAGTAAAACACTTCCACATGAGTAGAACAGTTCATGGTCCCAGCTTAAATACTCCCATTGTGCAATCTGAGCAATGCATTATATCTATATGGATGTTAATATACCTGGAAATTTTGCTACATTACATGATAGCATTTTGTTTAAGTTGTCTTTGAAATGATAGTTAAAAGTGCAGAACCAGCAATGTGGCAACTGTGCTGTTGTTTTTCTTTTCAACATAAAGTTCACAATTACTAAAATTAGGGAAATACCAATTTCCCTTAAGAACATTAACTTTACTTGACTTTTATTGAATCCCTAGAAGCAGAAGTATTTTTTTATGCCAAGATTCACATTTTGTTTAACATATTGTGTTAATTTTTCATGGGGAAGAAGACATATTTAATTGTACCTTACAGGCTTACACTGGTGGCAAAAGGCAGCTGGTTGAAGCAAAAGATCTATTCTGCATCTAAACAAACACAAACAAATAAAACATTTTTAACAACTAATTTCCCAAATGTTCACTGCTGCAAACCCACATATTCTACCTTTACATGTACTTAAATTGCACAGGTCAAAAGACCAGAGCAACTGGTTTACAAATAAAACGTGGCACCTCATGAATCCAATTTTATTTTTTCCAGTTTCTATTTGATATTTTCCCACATCCTGTGTTTTACGCGACCTAATTTCGTCCTAATCATGTGGTAGGTGTATAAAATTTAAACATTTCAATAGGAATATATCCTATTCCTTTTAAGATTTTTTTCTTTCAACTCTAGAGACCTTTATTGGATAGTTGCTTGGCAGTAAAGGGGGTCAGAAAAGGGGATGACATGCAGCAAATGGTCCTTAAATTCAAACCTCCAGGTGCGGCTCAAACACACAGGGTGAGTTTGATGGAGGCAGCTCTTGTTCTCCTACTGACGTTCCTCCTCGTTTATCTACGTCTATACTTTCAGCCCAAAGCTTTTTTATTTTTCTAGAGTCGCATGGGATTTCTCAATCTTTTGGACAACTTTAATGTTTCTGCTGACCCCTTAGCAACTGCTTAACATCAGGGAAAAGACTTGAGCCCCGTTAGTGCAGGTGAGGTCACACAGTCAGGAGGCTTTAGCTGTCAAAATACATTCAACTCTCATCTTGTTTTGTTCATTTGGCTTAGGAACTGTGAAATTCTCTTAAATTGATAAAATAGGGCAAGATCATTGGACAGAACCTGGAAACACTGCAAAAAGTCAGACACAGGAGGTCTCTAAACAAACTGGTCTCTATCATGGACAATTCCTCACACATCCCACACAATACACTGGAGGGCGAGTGGAGCTCTTTCTCTAACAGACTAGTGTTTCAGCTCCACTGTCATAAAAAAAGGTCTAAAAAAATCATTCCTCCCATTTACAATAAGTCTGTACAGTAAATCTCCCACGTGTGAGAGATGATCACACCCTTTCACCGTCTTCCCAAATATCTTGCTATTTATTTACTGAGTTTTTTTATGCTTCTCTTGTATATATTCTGCTTATAAGAAATTTCCCTCATGGAATTAATAAAGTATATATCCATCCATCCATCCATCCAGCCAGCCAGCCAGCCAGCAAGTGACAAAAGATCACACCTACACATGAGCATAATTCACAATATTCCATGTTTTACAATTGATTACATCTTCATTGCCAATTTCCACAATTCTGTTTTCTGCATTGCAGAAATCCCAGTGTCCTTATAAACCAGCTCACTGTCAGAGTCAGCTGTGTCAGGTGTGGTCACATTTGCACTATCATTCTCTTCTTTGACCACTCCTCATTTCTCATACTCCGCACAGTCACTGAGTTGTCCAGTAGGTTTAGACCTACTTTTGTTAAGGTTTTTTTTTTGTGTGTGTGTTTCTGGTACTTTGGTTGTTGACCAGTCAGATCCAGCAAGATTATATAAATCCCACGATTAAAATGAATGAATGGTAATGAGAGGAGCCTAATACCCATAATGCTCAGCACAACACAGCAGCCAGACCATCATTCTGCTGCTACCATGCTGCAGAAGACAAGTAAAAAAAAAAAAAAAAAAAAGTCAGCTATGTTACTTTCTCCCAAAATTATATCAGTATCACAAGAGTTGGACTGAACCGTTATCGCACGAGGATATGAGACAGTTGTGAGTCTTTTAACCTTTCACAAGTTTCAGATCTACTGCTTCTAGTGTTTTTTTTCATCATCATCAACTACAGGTATGATGGAAAAATGCCAAGGCAGGTTAAACAAGGATTAATCAAAGCAGACGCATGTTCTGCATTACTCTTTGGATTGATATTACATCCACATACACACAACAGTGGAGAAACGTGTTCACTTTATGAATATATTTAAATACATTTGCTAGACATGGGTGTTGAACATGAAGGGCTAGTTCCACACTTCCATCTGTTATATAAAAGCACGCACCTGACGCTGTCGTGCTCAGCTTACAAGTCAGCATGGGAAGGCATGAAACCAGCTGCGTGTGAGCCTGCGTGTGCGTGTTAAGAAACATGTCAAGAATCCTCCCAACTACCACAGTTATAGAGACATATGCAGTCATGAATTCATTTAAGCATGCACCAGCTCTGCTGAGCTTCTAAGTTTGAAGCTGTAAGATTTTCTTCCTGTAACACACATCCACAAACTCAATCACTCAGTCCCCAGGGCAGAAAGCTAATTCTCCTGCTTTATTTAATAATGCAGGAGGAGGAGACAGATATCGTTCCTTAGTTTGTGGAAACAAGAAACTATCGACTTGCATCAGCAAGACACAGACAAAAAACACAATTGGACTCAGGGCAAGTTTAAATAAAGTTTATATTTAATCCATAGCAAGAATTTCTCTCCTCAAGTTCGAGCAAAGGAGGAAGAGACCTTTAAGTGAAGAGCAAAATAGTGTTACAGAGAGGTGAGAATGGCCTAAAGCAGCGTTGCACACACACACACACACACAAATACAGCAAACACATGCATGCACATGCCAGAAGCTCCTGAGCAGCACTGCCATCGGTCCTCATTTACATTACTAGAAATAGCAACACACATACAGTACGAAGAACATCCACACTATGCTGCAAGCACACCACAATCTCATATCTCGTCCCATTTCCATGTGGCTCATCCATTACATAGCTTTCTATAACTTCAGCAATTTGTCATCCATGACCATCTCAATCTTTGGCAACAAAAAGGCTGCTGGAGCGTGACACTATTGCCACATGAGCAGTAATTAAAATACTAAAAGAGCCGGTCTGCTGTTCCATTCTAACTCCAAATGTGGGCAAAAAGGTTTCACTCTGAGTTTAATTAGCAGATCTCCTGGCACAAAGCTCAAGTTTTGATAGTTTGACAAAAGTTTTCAGCTGCTGTCAAGAGTCAGGAAAAATGCAAAGACCCCGAGTAGTAGCAGAGACAATGTGAGCGGGAGGAATGCACACATGTAGGAGAATCACAACGTCTGACTAACAAGTTCGATTCGCAACAGCTAAATGTGGAATTCAGGGGACTAATGGAAAAAAAGTGCACATTTTCATCTGGTTATAAAAAGATAGTGTGCTGAGGGTGCAGTTCAGCTGCTGTCGCACAAAAC
Organism: Melanotaenia boesemani; assembly: GCF_017639745.1. Taxonomy (NCBI): domain Eukaryota; kingdom Metazoa; phylum Chordata; class Actinopteri; order Atheriniformes; family Melanotaeniidae; genus Melanotaenia; species Melanotaenia boesemani. The sequence goes on from NC_055689.1 coordinate 12,369,534, forward strand.
AATGACATGAGTTGTAGTGCATGTGAATATTAGAGCTGAGATCTAAGGTTTGCATGTTTCTCCTCACAAAAAAATCCAGACCAACACCCCCACCAAATATATATATACACTACCGTTCAAAAGTTTGGGGTCACTTTGCCATGGGATTTAATAGGGAAGTGATCCCAGTACATCTGCTTCATTTAGACAATATGACATGTGGAAAATCTGCAACACTGATATTGAAACAAGACTACAGTGCAATCCACACAGAAACCATTCGTCAAACTTCACTCATCCCTCTAACACACAAGCTATAACTACATTTCTCTAGTACATTATCACCACGGGCATGTAAAAGCCCTGAATGTATGCTGTTATTATTGTAAACATTCTGTATATTTCTAAGTTATTTCTCAGTTTTTACTTACATTTGCCTAATGGGGCAACCCACATTTGCTAAAACGTGCAAACCAACATGGCCATTTATCCAATAATATTATACTTCATAACACCAATCAAATATATTTTACTGACCAACCGACAAGGTAAATAAATTTCATAAAGTCACAGCTGCAGTCAAAGCTTGTAAAAGTTAACCAACTTTCCAAATTATTAAAAGGAACGATGTGGCTTGGACTTGATATCGATTGCTTAATGTCACCAAGGCTGTGTCCGAATGTCCACCCTACTCCCCAACCCTACGTTCACTACATAGGGCTGCACTACATAGCACACTACATAGTGACTCATTCTCTTGGCGATTCGGACACAAAGCTGTCTATTTTTTCCTTGCCGCAGACAACATGACTACCAGCCATCACCACGGCAACCACAACATGCGTCAAGATGTCATTCCAAATCCAATCCAAAATTGTGTGTAAATATTTGTATTTTTATTCCTTATGAATATGATTAATGAAATACTTTATAGGTCATTTCGTGCCACTCGATTTTTTTTGCCTTCTTGCGCCATGATGAGCTTCTGCCTGCAATGCATTGTGGTCTATATTGACCCGCCTAGGGGCCATCGATGCGCACTACTTTTCAAGATGCATTGTGGGTAAGTTTGAGTGCCCTACTTTTTTCTCTCTGGACATTCGGACTCCCCCTACAAAATGACGTGACCCCTATATAGGGCAAAATGTAGGAAGTAGGGTGCACATTTGGACACAGCCCATCTGTTTGTTTCTCAGTTTTAAAACTATGAACTGGCTCATCCTGTATCGCATGTAGGTAACCATAGCAACAGCAAAAGCAACTTTGGGTTTTGTTGATAAGTTACTGCAACAGGAAAACAAACAAATGTAATTAGTTACAGAAAATGAGCAACTTCATCTGCCTGATTTCCTGAACACCATAGGTTGGTCACGGATGGAGCAAAACATTACATTTCTGCATTATAGCTGAGTAGAACAGAATACAATCTGCTGCTCTGGAGCTTATCTAAAGTTTGGGGCACTGTCTGAAGTGTTTTTATTGCACAGAAATCTTGTGGGATGATAATAAATTTTTGTATAGCTTGTGTTTATTTTCTATTTCACAAACATGCAACTGACCACAAAAAATGTGCATGCACTGTAACAAACTGCTGTAAAAAAGTAAAGCAGAATTTTACAGTAAGCAGCTGGTTTTAATTAATACGGCATTATGCTGTGAACATCAATCATTTCAAAAGGCAACGGACGTTTTATTAGATGATTGGATGACGTGCAGAGTTGTACTGTAAATTTAAAAAATAAAGTTGCAAGGAGAGGAGAATTACACGAGGTATGTGAATTACTTTATTAAAATTTATTATTTTACAGTTTTACTCCTACTCTATGACAACTTTAACGGTTCATAAAAGTAGTATTATAGACAAATTACTTACTATTTTTCTCTTTGCTAACAGGGTTAGCTTGACAGTTAACGCCACATAAAGTGCTCTGTAGCTCATTTGAAGGACCTTATTTAGCTTGAAAATTAAGCTGATGTTTCTGGTTTAAATCTATAGCTGTTTAATCTCTTCATGTACAGGGTAAATGTTTAAACATTTTTTTGATATTCTTAAAACGACTATTTTATAGCTGAAGAGCGGTGCAGTGCTGAGTAGCGATGTGCGGATTGATACTGAAATTTCAATACCTCCAATACCAGCTAGAATATTGATATTTTGTTCATTTTGGATAAAAATGTAGTTTTTCACAATCTGGAAAACAGTGGGAATATATATATATATATATATATATATATATATAGCTATAATGTCAGGATCTTGTCTAAATGATACCCTGTTGGTAGGAACTACTTTTTCTTCCGCCTGGCATATTCGTGTGACATAGTGCACAGCGATGCAGCAGCCTGCATAGCATCATGTGTAGAGCTGAACAGCAACAGCGCTGCTGACGTGTGTGGGAAGATATACAGGTATTCTAGCAACATCAAAAACATCTTTAAACATTGGAGATTAGATCTTTACACAGAATATAATGAAATTATGATGAGGAAGAGGAGGAGAGGGACAGGTGATGCAAGGGTGAGCAGACCCTTGCAGCACTTGTGCAGACCTTTGGAGTTCTTCGAAGCTGCAGGCAGGTACCAACCACTTTTCAGGTATAGAGGGAGTAAAAATGGGGAGCTATGTAGCCCTAATGCTGAATTTTGGTAAAGTGATTTTCATCTGCTACATTCAGGTTTTTGTGTTGATGGTCAAACAACAGGAGTTTTCCTCTTAAGACAAAGGCGTGCTGTTTAGGTCTGTACAGTAATTTATGAAGTAAGTAAATGCTACAATAAATGGCTGTATGAGTTCAGCTTGGAGTGATATGTGTCCCTGAGATCAGCTCATTCAACAGATTCAGTCAGGTATGGATGCTGCAGAGGCTGATGTCATTAAATATTCAATAAAACAGCAATGTAGGGTTTTTAAAAATTAAAATACAGCTGAAAAAAGACTGTGTAAACTGGATAGATAATAACATTAACTGTTGTGTATATTTATGTATCTCTATGTTTATTGAAGCATTTTACTGGGAATTTCAATTGGATTGGCCTTCTCAGTGTGATGACACTTGACCAAATGAACTGAATATGCACACAGCTTTTTACTTTATTCCTGACTTTTTTTTCTTTTAAGTTCACTTTGTGTTTCTGATTCCTCATAAATGTCCAGAATTTAACTCAATTGGTCAAGGTGTAGTCTATACAAAGGAGTTTGAGATTGATTTAATTTTAAGTTTTTTGGTGGTCATTAGTGATTGTATTCTGTTAAGTGGTTCGGCAGTGTAAATGTGCGTATTTTCTTTAGTAGTTTTCAACAACCACAAAATTCCATTTTTGTTCCTTCTTGTTTTAGGTAACGTATGTTCTGAAAGTGAACTGGTATGTCACCTTAGCAGACGTTCAAGCAACATATGACCTGTCCCCCAGTCCACAGTTCATTGTACTAAGTAAATATTCACTAACGTCATTTACTTCAGTTTTGTAAATAATATGTAAAATTGGCACATTGTTCTCAATGTTTGAAGTTAATCATGCAAAAAAGATCCCTTTCTTTGCATCTTTCTTTGAATATTTTTGTGGATGGTTAATATTGTGACAGACAGAAACTTGGTGAAGAAAACTGTTTTGTAAAGGGATGAAATATGTTAGTTCTCTGAAAACTAATACTATCTTTTGCATTCCTTATCGCAGGAGACACCATGAGTGTTAATAGCTGGATGGTGAGTATCGAGGCGAGATTGTTAGTGAAGGTGTACCTCTCACCTTCCTGTTTGGCCTTGCAACACTTTTTTCTACATTCTACATCTTCAACATGGAGTATCAAGACGAGGCAGCATTCACACTGGAGTCCATTCACAGGTAAGTAAAATTCTGACCAATGACTCCAGTTATTTAAGGTCACAGTCCTACAGGTTTTACATGTATTGATCCTTCAACAAATTTAAATCAGTTGTGTTAAAGCAAGAAAAGGTCTAAAACCTGCAGGACCGTGGCGTTGAGGACTGAATTGTGTCTGTGCCGTAGACATTACAAATATGTGGAGAAATGAACATTTAAACCAAAAAGTTATTTGATACCAATCCAAGAAAAAAACTTGATTTTAGTGTCTTTTCTAGTTGTATCATGGATCATTCAACAGATGTGGAGAGGGACCTGCTGGAGCTTGGACGTGGAGGTTTTAAACTGTTCTGCATCAAGTGACTGTGGCCACAATGGAACTTAATTGTTCAAGAACTGCTTCATTACAGCAACAGTATTTTTTCAGTCTTTAACATGTTTTTTCCTGAAAGGTCATGCATTGTAAAAATATTTAAATACATTTGCCCTTTTTAGATTTCTTTTAGTGTGCATTGTTATGGTAACATGGTTTTGTGTATATTGCCATGTTTATAGAGGTCAATACAATTTCCGTGCTTTCCCAGAGATAAAGGACTACTTTGAAATAAATAAATGATATTGTGTGTGGGTTTTTTTTTTTTTTTCTTGAAAGAAAACTTTTGCATTTTACTACATTGGTGGAAAATGATATGTATTTAAGTGTTCATAGTTAAACTTTTATTAACTAGCACTGGAAATCAGCCAAATTTTCATATGTAGTATTTCATTCATATCTTAAAATACAGTAAATTTACAATATTGGGTCATTTACTGTAGAATATACAATATTTAAATGTAAAATAATCACATGCAATATACTATATTTTCATAAAAATACAGTATATTACAGTATCTGAAATTACAGTAAAAAAAACTTTAATTATGTTTCAACAAGGTTACTGTTACAGTAACTGGCTGGCAACCCTGCGGCTAGTATTTTACTGTAAATTTAGCAGTTGTTTTCTTACAGTGTATGTATCCATACTGAGTGTAATTTAGACATAGAAACAATTACCCATAACACCATCCATCCATCCATCCATCCATCCATCCATCTATCCTCTATATCAACTTATTCCAATGAAGCGTAGTGGGGGAACTTATCCCAGCTGCTAGAAGCAATGTACACTCTAGACAGGTCACCAGTCAACTGACCAACATCTTTATGCAATTAGCGCATCTACTAAAATTGGCAAACACTGGACACATCCACTCAACAACATGAAGTTTAATAATTATCTATAAATATCATTTCTGTTGATTAATAAAGTAATTTTATTAAATCAAATTCATTATGCCACCAACTTTGATGATAACTTCTAAAGGCATAAATGATCAACTGCAGAAGGTCAGTCTTAAAACTTAAAAGGTGCCCTAACGTCATTGTTTAAAGAAGCTGGCAGACTGGAGTTGAAGCACAGTGCCAGACTGGAAGTGCTGGATGGCAAGAGTGGGTGTGCAGAGCCCTGATTTGGCAATGTGTTGTACCATGAAACACAAAGTATGCTCATTAAGTAAAAATGTAATAATAATATGCCAAATATATTAAAAAATGTGATTTATTTTAAGTGAGATAGTTAATGAATGAACCTAAAAAAATGATAAAAATATTAATGTTTTGCTGTTTTCATGGGGACATATTGTATTTTGTATTTTCTCCAAAGAATGTCCCACAACCTTCATCCAGCTCCATTTATTCAGGACCTTGTTCAAAAACCACTTGACAGTCATGTTTCCACACATTCTGGCCAAAGCTATTTTCTGTCTTTATTTTTTATTTTTAAAAACCAGACGGAAATAAGCTCCTGCCAAACCATCTATCAAGCAGTTCCTTCGTTCCACATGGAACACAGTCAGCTGACAAATTGCTCATATTTCAGCAAGAATGCAAGGTCCTTTTTTCTGATCATGTACCTGCAGTTGCTAACACTGTGCAGATCTATTTATTATATCACAATTTAAAATCTATAAATAATACAGTGTAGATTGTGTTCACATTTCAGTTACTAGACAAAATATTCAACAAGAAACGGTCCTGTACAAGTAACACACATTTCTTGTCGCCTCCATCCTTTGATGTTTACAAGTATGATATAAAGTAAAGGGATTTCACCTGCTCCATATAATGAATTTCCATCTGTCGCTGGGGCTTATCAGTTAAACTTGTTATACCGCTTCATGTAAGACGTTGTTTCTCTATATCGTGAATAGAATGTCAGGCTTCATCTGACAGTGAAGACAGCAGACTTTGCTTTTGGAATAATCTCATTTCAGTCGTGTTTGTCTGAAGTTAATTCATGAGATTTTTTTTTTTTTTATCACACCTTTTGACGTGTGAGAAACTAAGTGGAAAGCTTCGGAGAATGTGTTCTAGAAACTACCATCATTGCTCCATCATCCTCTCCAGCACAAACTTCTCATCTGCTTGCTTTTGAACTGCACACACACAGCACATTATCTCTTGTTTTATGTGAAAATGAAGGTAACCTGGAGACACAAAACCTTTCTTTTTGTTGGTTTTGTGAAATCCAAGTGTCCACATGTGATTAGCTCTGTAACATACCCTATGCAGCGGTAAGACCGTCCCACATCACTCACCTGGTGTCACAGCTTAACTACTGACGACTGTCTGATGGGTCAAATTCAAATCATGTTGATTATGCTGGTAATATTTCCAGTTAATATCTGTTTGGGGTGCCTTATAAATGTGCATTTTTTTGGCCCATGTTATCTGGCAGTTTTTACTGCCAGTCTAACTTTAGTGATTCATACAAGTTCAAAATGAATGAACTTAATAAGAAAAGGGGACAAAAGAATTAACTGCTCATTGATGTGTAAATGTAGAAATTTGGTTTAGTGGCAGCTAATAAGCAATTATAAGAGCTCTGCAAATACTAAAACATAGTTTAAACAATTAGAGATGTCAAAAGTTTAAAAGTTTAATTATGTTAACACTGTAAGATATATATTTTTTGTTGGACTTAGTGCACAACACTAGCTATCAATGCAACAGCTATAGATTTTTCCTTCAGTTCATATGAGGTGATGTCAGACAGCTTACCGTATTCTTTGCTGAACATTAAAGGAACCTGCCCTGACTATTTGTGGGACTACTTTGCATCCCCCATGATGAGACAATTAAATGATAGGCTAACACAAGCAACAAAGAGGACTTATATGGAGTCTGACGGCTACTCCTCAGGCAGAGCAAGAAGGCGTAAGTTACTGTCCACCAGGAATAATTCTATGCTCTTGGGCCACTAGCACTTTTCCTTGTAGCTTGATAGTTTCTAATTTCTTGATGACTGGTGAAGTGATAAGTGTGGTTTTAAAACTTTCATTCATTAAATGAGGGGTGAAAAAAAAAAGGTTTGACATACCCAAACCATGTTAACACAGCAAAAACACAGCATTTTGAGGCGCACAGAAAAGTTCATAGGAGATTAGTAAATAGTGGAGTGGGACTAAGTCAGTATTAGAGATACAACTGTCATAAGTCCAGAGGATATTATTGCTTATAGACTGACCTTTCCATTAGTAACAAGCAGTGTGTTTTATTAGTCTTTTAAAAGTTACAGGCTCTTAAGTGACCCTTATTTCTTGTGCACTTGTGTTGGAAATTGTCTTTTTGTGGGATTATAAATACAGTGGAAAACTAAAAGAAGCAGTGATACAACCAATGTTTGTTGTTCTCTTTTACACACACACACACACACACACACACACACACACACACACACACACACACACACACACACACACACACACACCCACACCCACACCCATACAGAGAGATGAATCATGCGGCGTCAAAACACAGATCACAGTAAAGTGGCTTGATTGTTAATTAAAATGGGCTGAATGCAGGCAGCAGATTAGAAAGTTGGCAAAGCGGCTGCTTTTAGACATTTGTGAAGACACTGAGGGATGGTCGAGGATTTAGAGCTAAGATGTCCCAGCTGACTTGACAGATATTTCTCCAAATGTCCTTGATATCTTCCTCTCTTCGCGCTAACTCTTTCCTTCTCACTTCCTGTCTCTCTATAGAAAAGATATTTTTGTCACATGTCCTCATTAAATCATAAACCAGCCAGACTTTGTAAGTTGAGAACATGCCTTCAAAGAACACACAAACTGTTGTACATGAAGAAGCACAATACACCCATAGGGTCTGCTTAATCCATAGTTAATAAAAAATAGATGGCTTTGACCAGCAAACTCTAACAGTTTGCCAGTTGGTACAAATCCCCTAAAACATTGATGCTTTTTGGAGAAAAATGTCATTCTTTCTTGTGGAATAACCAATGAAAGTCAAAATTGTAATGGATGATCTCTTTTGTGTGTGTTTGTGTACGAAATTGTACAGTATGCCAGCTCTATACATTTTTTTATTTATTTCAGTGTAGAATATTGTTTATAGACTGTATATAAAAAATGGATGGTGCCTCCGTGACGTCACCCGTAGGTTTCTGAAGAGCTGAATTGAAGCTCATTGGGCGGTTCCCACTGTCGCCATCTTGGCAGCATCACGCATGTGATTATTCCCAGAAAATCCAAATATGGGCATGAGGGTGAAGCTGAGAGGGGGACCGTGAAGGTGGGGGTGGATGATTGACACCCATCAAACTCCGAGCTGCCTGTAGCTAAGAGCTAACCAAGCTAACCTGAAGCTAACGGTAGCTAACCTACTAATGGAGGTAGGCAGGCTAAAGCTAAGGCGCGCCCTTAGCCGGCTAAAAAAAAACGCGGTTGTGCTGCACTCTCCCTTGTTGCCGTAGATATTGCGATACCTGTCAGTCAATAGGGCACACCTCTAGTTAAGCCGAATTTGTCATGTCATGTCAATTGTCATGAAGGTAAACTTGACCTATTAATCCTAAAATGTTTTTTGTACCAGACTTTAAACATGTTTTTTCTGCTGTGAAGTTGGTCTTTTTAACATAGGAGTCTATGGGGACTGACTCTGTTTTGGAGCCAGCCCCTAGCGGATGAGGGGTGAACTGCAATTTTTTGCATTTCCGCATAGGCTTCACATTTTACCGCGGAGGTTGCCGCTTGATATCTTTAATCCAAAAGGCTCACAGTATAAATTCTGATATTAGTAAAATATATCAAGATGGCTTTAGTTACTTAAGATCTGAAGTTCTTGTGTATAAACATAACTCAGCGCTGAACCTACAAACTATTTTGATATTTAATCTGACTGAAAAAATGAATGGTAAATGGACAGTACTTATATAGCACTTTTCACACACGCAATCATACAGCTCTCCTTAGGAGTTATCCACAGAGTGCTACCTATCATTTACACACATCGGAGGCAACGTGGGGATCAGTGTCTTGCTCAGTGATACTCTCAGGGGCGCCGTATGGGGGGGAAAAGTTAGGAAGATTCCAAGGGCCCACGACTTGATAGGGGCCCATTGAGATATAAAAATATATAAGAAAATTATTAAGCATTATCTAGAAATAATAGCTATTTTTTCAAGTATAATGAGAAAATGTAGCAGTAAAATAAATTGCCACTCTGTTCTAACTTATTTTTCAGTAGTAAAATGATAAAAAAAAAAAATTGTTATTGACGGCCACCTCCATAAAACTAAATGGTTTGGTCCTGGCTGTAATAGCGCATCAGTTTGAATGAACCTGTCGGAAGCATCGAATATTAAAAATGCAGCGAGGGAAAAATAAGTCGGGTTTTCAAAAAAGGAGAGAGCGAAAGGAGCGAAATGAAAGACAGAAGAGAGGATGCCAATATGTGACCCATTTTTTCACCAAGAAAGGTGAGGTTGAGATTAACCTGTTGCTCATAAGCTAGCTACCTACAAGCTAATTTAGTCCGCTCCCTCTGAGGTCAGAGGCATCGCCTGGATGATGCCTAGTGATGCGCGAGCCGACGGTTCGCGAGTTACCTTGGAAAAATAAAATAAAATCTTTAATCAAACCAAGCTTCTTTAGCGTTTATAGTAAACTCATCGTATGTCTGTAGATAATCCAGTGGGCGAGTAGCCTGTTTAATCCACAAAGCTCACAGGGTTGACACTTCACAAACTTTCACAACAAGACCAGGCAAGATGAAAATGCGACAGACCTCAGAGGGAGTACATTTTAGTAAGATATCTATATTAAATTAGTTTTCCTTTCCTTACCCCTTCAAAATATTAAAACAGATGAGCCAGCAGCAGCCCCATCTCCACATAACCCGTCCCCCACCTGTCCCAATGAAGAAGGTGAGCAATGTTCAAAGAGTTATATTGAAACTAAGCAGTGATGTTGAGTGCATCCTTAAACAGATTTTATCCTTGTTGAATAATATGATGTGGTGGGTGGAAAGAAAAAAAAAAAAAAAAAAAAAAAAAAAAAAAAAATATATATATATATATACAGTCATGGACAAAATTGTTGGTACCCTTCGGTTAATGAAAGAAAATATCACAATGGTCACAGAAATAACTTGAATCTGACAAAAGTAATAATAAATAAAAATTCTATGAAATTTAACCAATGAAGGTCAGACATTGCTTTTCAACCATGTTTCAACAGAATTATTTAAAAAAATAAACTCATGAAACAGGCCTGGACAAAAATGATGGTACCCCTACAAAAGACTGAAAATAATGTGACCAAAGGGACGTGTTAATCCAAGGTGTGTCCACTAATTAGCATTACAGGTGTCTACGATCTTGTAACCAGTCAATGGGCCTATATATAAGCTACAGGTAGTCACTGTGCTGTTTGGTGACATGGTGTGTACCACACTCAATATGGACCAGAGGAAGCAAAGGAAAGAGTTGTCTCAGGAGATTAGAAAGAAAATTATAGACAAGCATGTTAAAGGTAAAGGCTATAAGACCATCTCCAAGCAGCTTGATGTTCCTGTGACTACAGTTGTACATATTATTCAGAAATTTAAGATCCATGGGACTGTAGCCAACCTCCCTGGACGTGGCCGCAGGAGGAAAACTGATGACAAATCAAACAGACGGATAATACGAACGGTAACAAAAGAGTCCAGAAAAACTTTTAAAGAGAATAAAGGTCAACTTCAAGCTCAAGGAACATCAGTGTCAGATCGCACCATCCGTCGTCGTTTGAGCCAAAGTGGACTTAATGGGAGACGACCAAGGAGGACACCATTGTTGAAAACAAATCATAAAAAAGCCAAACTACATGTTGACAAGCCACAAAGCTTCTGGGAGAATGTCCTATGGACAGATGAGACAAAAATGGAACTTTTTGCCAAGGCTCATCAGCTCTATGTTTACAGATGGAAAAATGAAGCATATGAAGAAAAGAACACCGTCCCTACTTTGAAACATGGAGGAGGCTCTGTTATGTTCTGGGGCTGCTTTGCTGCATCTGGTACAGGGTGTCTTGAATCTGTGCCGGTACAATGAAATCTCAAGACTATCAAGAGATTCTAGAGAGAAATGTGCTGGCCAGTGTCGGAAAGCTTGGTCTCAGTCGCAGGTTATGGGTCTTGCAACAGGACAATGACCCAAAACACAGCTAAAATCACCCAAGAATGGCTAAGAACGAAACATTGGACTATTCTAAAGTGGCCTTCTATGAGCCCTGACCTAAATCGTATTGAGCATCTTTGGGAGGAGCTGAAACATGCCGTCTGGAAAAGGCTTCCTTCAAACCTGAGACAACTGGAGCAGTTTGCTTATGAGGAGTGGACCAAAATACCTGCTGAGAGGTGCAGAAGTCTCACTGACAGTTACAGGAATTGTTTGATTGCAGTGATTGCCTCAAAAGGTTGTGCAACAAAATATTAAGTTAAGGGTACCATCATTTTTGTCCAGGCCTGTTTCATGAGTTTATTTTTTTAAATAATTCTGTTGAAACATGGTTGAAAAGCAGTGCCTGATTTTCATTGGTTAAATTTCATAGAATTTTTATTTATTATTACTTTTGTCAGATTCAAGTTATTTCTGTGACCATTGTGATATTTTCTTTCATTAACCAAAGGGTACCAACAATTTTGTCCATGACTGTATATATATATATATATATATATATATATATATATATATATATATATATATATATACCGTATATTGTATATAAAAGAAAAAAATGGCATAGGGCCCCGTATGAGTATGTATGTGTATATATATATATATATATATATATATATATATATATAATGTGTGTGTATATATATATGTGTGTGTATATATATATATATATATATATATATATATATATATATATTTAAATATATATATAATATACACACACACACACTCATACGGGGGCCCTATGCCATTATCTTTCATAGGGCCCAGATTTCCTGGCGGCACCCTTGGATACTCTGACATGTAGTCTGGGGAAGCTGGTATCGAATCACTAGTCTTCCAACTGGCCTCCTGAGCTACAGCTGCCCCGAAATAAAAATAAAATAATCTGGGAAAAGAGAAAAATGCAGGGATGTGATGAATGCTCATTAAAATACATTTAACAGATAATTCCCAAAGAAGGAAATTTGTGAACAAACTACATAAAAAAACAACAACAAAAACAAGACTAAACAGAAGGAAAGGAACAGAAAAAGTAAACAACAAAAAGAACAAACAAGTCAGAATGCTCTTTTTCTGACAAGATTAAAACCAGAAGGTGGAGGAGAGGGAGGTTAAGTGATGGAAAGGAGGGAGAGAGCGATGATACCAGGCTGGCTAATGCTCTTCGCCTCCATCTTCTCCTCCACACATTCCCACCAAGGAGAATAAAATGTTTAAATTTCATCTGTGGGATGACCTTGACTGGCTGAGAGGAGAATTAAATTTCTGTGGAGAAGAATGGTTATTCCAGTGGCCAAAGTGGGACAGATCATGTAGGACATGATTAAAAACTACAGAGCAACGCTGGAAAGGCTGCAATAAACTCTTTAGAGAAAGCACCAGTATTTTTTTTACATGAAGCACTGCTTTTTTATTTTGTTCATTAGATTTTTTTATGCTAAAATATATCTCCATCCATCATGTACCTTCGCTCAAAAAACACCTCAAGTTATGAGTCAACACCAAGCTGACTTATGATATCCTTAAGGCTTCCACTTTGGGTGAAATAAACTGGTCTACAACGGCTGGTTTTGCTGAACGAGGGGAATAACTCACAGCTGTCTCACAGATAGCATGTTTAAAGCCGCAAGCGCTTCCTTTGTCTGTGTATTGTGTTTGTGTGAATATACTGATATCGCTGTGAAAGCACGTGACCATGACCATCTCACATCTTAATTATGCTCATTTCCCAATCTGAATGAAGGATTTCATTTGGCTATAAAGATATATCCGGCTGCTAGTCAGACTGAATGATTTGATGGTTGGTGCACTCATAAAAATGGCAGACTGCCTGCAAGCTAAAGTGAAAAATTGGAATACAAAAATAGGTGATTTTCATATCAGCTAATATAAATGAGAGAAAGAAGCTTTGGAGATACACTCATCTGTCCAAAAAGACATTTATGCAAACCCTGCAAAAAAAAAAAAAAAAAAAAAAATTCTTGACTTTATTCTGCAACATACTAAATCTGGATATAGAAGATTTGATCACTACAGAACATTTATTTTTCTTATCCTTAGTTTGCTCTCTATTTGCCCAAAATACACTATGCATATCAATGCTTTGTCATAAATGTGACAAGTAAGACCCCAACACAGGACTAAGGTGACTGAACCGAAGTGATGGTTTATTGTGGAGAAACAAAAAGTGCTGCACAAGCAGGAAATCCGAGTCAATAAAAGATTAAACTCAGAAAAGAACAAAACTTACTGTCTAACTGAACCAAGCAAGGCAACTGACGACAAATATAGCTAGTAACATGATGACGATGATGGCAAACAAGAAGCAACTAGATGCAGTAGGAACAGGAAGTAAATCAAACAGAATACACAAAAGCAAAGATTTAACAAAATAAAACAGGAAACAAGACAGAGACTCAAAAGCAATAAAAAGCAGAAACTAAAGAACAGGCTACAGTAGCAAAAACAAAAGCTTCTTTAGTAATGCAGTTGTACCAAGTCAAACTTCAGGACAATAAAGCTGATCTTATCTTATACAATCCACAGGTAACAACGACCATAACCACCTAAAATTTTCTACAACAAAGCAATGAATACTAACTGTGAGGAAACCTGAAATGATGGAAACTACTAACTTTGATAACTTTTCTTTAGATTAGTGTTACTAAAATGCAGATCAACCTCATCTAGTCTGTTAGACAAACATTTAAGAGCAGTGTATGTCATTTAAACTATTTTATTATTTTAAAGAAAAGCTACGTAATTGTGAAGTAAACATGATTTGTGATCCAGATTAGGAAGAAGAGTTTTCTCACTGAAAAGCTCATACACAAAATGTTTAGGGTGACTGCATCTTGGCTTTACCTACCGTCATCACCTATGGACTCTAAATATGCTTTTAAAGAAACAACAAATAAATACATATAATATGTTAAAAAAAAAAAAAAACTTCAAGTGCTAATACCTTTAAAACCGAATATAAAATAAATTAATAATGTATTACAAGAAAAAAAATTGAGAGATGGCTCACAGACATGAACCAAGACCAATACAAGACTCCAACCAATGCAAAGACAAACCAGGTTCAAATTACCCAGTAAATGTGTAACTGGGTCAGGGATAGTCTCAGTTTATTGCTGCTGATTTCAGGTCTGTGTTTATAAGGCCAACACCCAAAGTCTGTGTGGTAGCCTCTACTCTTCCATCTCTAATAACTTAGACTGCCAGTGCGGGATAAATTTGACTTTAAAGAATATGAATAAATTATTGTACTTTCTCTGACTTGGCGCTGGCTCTAAGAACATTATTACCCGCCCCAGCTGTTAATTAATTGATAATGCATCCTGCTGGTACATGTGTTTGTGCTCTCTGTTAGGGTCTGTTCAGGTCGACTGCATTTTTGATTGGAACTAATTATCCATGGTTGTATACGGGATGTTTAATATATGCACATCGTATTTGGGTAGTTTGTATTCAGGTACCAAATAGTGCTTCCATGAGGACTTCTACTCTGCACACCCACCTCCTCTGTATCTAAGTGTCTTGGATGCAGAACAAGAACATCACTTTTACTAGTAGTAATTATTATGTAGGAATCATGGTTTAAAGTGTCAGTATTTTGTTGTCACATTATTGGGGAGCATGCAGTACCCATCAGATCTTCACCTTCCCAACTAGACCAGCTTCTGTTCGACGTCATCACAGATGTGCGTGCGAATCTTGAGGACAGAAAGCAGAATCCTAAACAAAGGCGACAAAGCAATAAACTGTACCTAGTGGCAAAGATGATGGATGGAATGGTTCGACACTGAGGGAGAATTACAGAGTTTTGCCATGAGCAGAAGAAATATTGTGGATACAAGCCAGTAAAATAGCAAGCTAAGGTGCTGCGAGTCACAAAGACAACAAAGTGTCTGCAGAGTCAACTTAATGTTTCAAAATAGACTTTATCTCTTAGGGATTCTAATTAAATGCATATAAGGATATTCACATAGATTTTATTTTGTTTAAACACTGGACTTGTTAATGACATTTATCACTGGGATATGGTAATTTGCCAGTATATTCGGTAATGGATTAAATGTAGGATGTAAACAACACACACTTCAGCAGCCGTAAGCGCACAGAAAAAAAAAAAAATCATGGACTGTGTCTATTTTTAGGCATGTTGCTACTTCCACCTAAAAGGGCCATAACTCAGTTATATTCTAACTGATTTCCAAAGAGCTTGGTTTGTTAGAAAGAATAGACTTTTAATTATATTGTAGAAGCCTGGTTTATTAAATATGGATGTTTTTCTTCCCAAAAATACTTTGAAGATCAGTATATTTAGTAAAGAATGCTACTTCTTTGACATTAACTTTATATCAACTTCCTCTAAAAAGTCAAGTTTTTCATGCTGCAATCTGTTTTTACCTTTTAAAATAAAGACTTCACTCTCAAAAGAGACATGATTAGTTTCTGCTTGGTTCTATAGCATTTTGGACTCCTACACACTGACTGAAAATCATTAGAGCTCTGCTGCATCAGGAAAACTAAACCCAATTTATTGGCCTTGCTCAGCTAAGAAGTGCTTCTTCTCCTGACACGATGTATAATGTGTGCTTTTGTGTGTGTATCAATACGTTAGGCAGCTGGGTCAGCTTAAACGACAGAGAAAAGAAAAACAGGCATCAGGTAAGTCTTCAAAGCACCAAAAGTAAGTAAGTAAAAAGTCCTCGGTGAGAAAGCAAAGCGACCAGAGAGAGGAAGAGTCTCAGGGAAGTTTGTTAATCTTTTATCAGCGTCTTTTGTCCTGCTCAACACTGAAATAAAATATCTGCCCTTGACAGGGGGCGAAACCTTCATTACAGCCTTTTTAAAATTCTCCTGCTCCCCAACTTCACATCATCTTCAGAAGTAGATGAAATCTGACTCATAATGTCTCGGTACCAGAAGTGCCTCTTTTGTCTTTATTTTCACATAATCATGTGCTAATGTGATTTGTGTAATCCTGCAGCATGGAAACTAATGCAGCCCTGCCTTTGTCTTTCCTTATGAGGTGAGAAGTCTGCGATTGTGCCGACAAGGCACCATGTCGGCCAGTTTTATGGCAGAACAAGTGGACAATCTGTTTCTTGTCTTTGACTTTAACTTAAGCTGTTGGAGTGGTTCCCCTTCGCTACACCTGACGCCTTGACTGAGACTCTTTCCTGTCCCTCTGCAGCAGAACTCAAACACATACTTGTGCACTTAGATGCATACATAAAAAATATGAATGGGGAAAGATTTTTTTTTACTTAAGCAAGAGGAGGGATTTCCGCAAGCACTTTTAGAAAGGACATTTTTGAGTTAGTAGATATCTACTCCACGTCTATCTGAAATTGTCTGGTGACTGAACAAGCAGAGTACATTTATCACCCTCCTTCCTCTGCAGAGGAGATGACATATCCTCCAACACCTCCACCCACACCTCCTTGGATCTCCTCTGCTGCCACGTATCACAGCTCCTCCAGTGTTCACCTCTTCTCCACCGCACCTTCGCTGTTTGTCCTCCTCCTTGTCAAACCCATTCTCTGCTATTTATAATCTGTTCGTCTCACCTCTCCCTGCAGGTCTCAGCAATCTTCTATGCCTCCCTCGCTGGGAAGGGTGAGCTTCCTTCATCCAGCTCTCCTGTCAAATTTTATTTTTTTTTTATCTAATGACTCCAACAAACACCTAACTCCTCTCACCAGACACTCTGGCTCCTTTTCATCTTTTAAATTAAACAATTTATCCAACTGAACTGTGAGGAAGCTGTTAACAAAACAGTTATATAAAATCAGAGCTTGTTTTTTTGTATTACAAAGTTTTATGTCATTACCTATTGCTATTTATATAAAATTATAAGTTTTCTGGAGTTATTTAGGAAATGTATGTAGAGACATATATCGGCTTAGATTCTTCCAGTGTGAAACCCAAATGCTGCACTAGTATGGGGGCATTTTTCTATCTTTAATCAAGAGCGCAATTGTTTGCTTTGAGAGCAAGATTTCTGGTTTTCACCCTCAAATATCATCTTGCTCTCTCTCAAAACTCTGCTCTCACACTCAAAGTCCCTCTTGCTTTCAAATATATCGTTCTTCCTTTCAAAACTCTGCGCTCAGACTTGGTCTCTTTCCCTCACACTCAGACACTTTCTCTGCTCTCTCAAAACTTCTTCTCTTGGATATTTTTTCCTATCTTGGGATGCTGAAAGAGCTGTCTGTCAAACCTCCTTCAGCCAATAAAATACGAGATAATTTGAGCAAATCGTCCTCACCTTCTTCAGGGTGCGCTTGTTTTACTTGACACAGTGACTCCACACTTTTAGCCCACATTTTGTTTGAACATAAACTTTTTAATAGTGACTAATTATCATTTTATGTTTTATATAACAGTGTCTCATTAATAAAACAAATAAGTTGTTTCTAATAGTTTTCTATATTGTACAGTGTAATAATAATGATTAGCAAAGAAAACTCAACATGTTACGTTTCTGTCAGAGGGGGCGGGGCTATTTTCAAAACTTAACATATCCCATGTCCAAAGGCTCATGGGAGATGCCGATTTAGCTGCAATTTAACCTGTTTTTTTATTGCTTTGCTATAAATTTGAGTTTTCTGCTTTAATTCCTGTGTTATGTTAACAATTAGATAATGTTATAAAGTTCTGCCCTCTTTGAATTTTAAACTTGGCACCATGAATGAAAAGGACGGTACAGGAAAAGAAATCCACCACCAGCATCTAATTTTGTACATTGTGTAATGATAAAAATAAATTATAGTAATTGACACAAAGTCTGCAGAGTTTTGAAAGGAAGAACAATATATTTAAAAGCAAGAGAGACTTTCTGAGTGTGAGAGCACAGTTTTGAGAGTGAGCAAGATGATATTTGAGCGTGAAAACCTGAAATCTTGCTCTCAAAGCAAACAACTGTGCTCTTGATTAAAGATAGAAAAATACCCCCATAGACTAGCTGATGAAATACTCACTTACCAAAACGACGGGACGCTGTGAAAAATGTAAATGAAAAGCAGAGCGCAAAAAGTTGCAAAGCCTTTGATATGTTTCAGTATTCATTTCAATTCATGGCGCATAAGAGTGTGTCATGAATCCACATATTTAAAGCCTTTTTTATCAAATGTTTTGCAATGCCATCTCCAAATGCAAAAGGGCAAAATCTGAAATTAAATGTGATATTCTTTCTTAGGAACTTTGCCCATTTGAGATGGACTGAGGCAGTGTGGAAAAGTGTCCTGCAGTGTAATGAATAACAATTTAAAATTCTTTTTGAAACTCATGGGCTCCAGGCTAATGTGGAAAAGGAGCATCTGTTTGACATCAGCACCCAGTTCAACAACATCTGTAACTATAGGGGGTGTGTTATCAAATGTGGCAATGCACATCTGTGGGGGCTGTGGGTATGCAAGCATCCATGCAGAATCTTTTTCAGAGAAGACCTTGCTTACACTGTTTCAGCAATACCAAACTACATGCTGCACATATTACAACAGCAAGGCTCTGAAGTGAGTGTCTAGTGGCTCAACAAGCCTGCAGTCAAGACCTGTCACCCACCAAAAAATAAGGCAAAGGAAAGTCAAGCCTGAGGGCAACTCAAATCCTGTGGAAAACATGCCACTGCCACATTTTAATGTGTCACAGATTTCACATTTCAAACTAATCACCAACTTTATTGTTTAACAACAAGATTGACTGACTGATTGCAGTCGGGTTTTATTTAACTTTTACAAGGTTACCAATATTACTGCAAAACAAGGAAGCATTCATGTGTTTTACTGTTCAGGACAGGGATGCTTCATTAAATAAAGAATGGCTTCAGGCAGCCATGTTTAGGGCAAATATTTGCACTAATATTCGATGGAAAGCTTATGAGAATTTTGGCTTCCACCTAATGTACAAATAACAGTGGAGGACTCTGGAGACCTTCACTTGGACCTGAACATGGAGAATATTTATAGCAGACTTTATAGCCCACAGCTACAGGCTTGCTGGATGACATTTCTCCAGAACACATTTCACATTTTCTGACTCTTATTCCTGGCTTAACTTAACGGTGTTACACTTGAAGAAAAAGCAGCCAATGGGGAAACACACCACTCTGATCATATATGTACAGCTTAGCTGGTAATGAAGCCAGTTGAAGCTTAACTTCCACACATCTGAACGCTGCTGTTATAAAAGCAGAGTAGCAAAGACCAAAAGCAAAGACTGCTGCAGATTAACGTTATAAATTCCTCTTGAGCTTAACTATCCTTTGATTGCTGTATGGATAAAAATGATTCATTGTGTAGCAGCCATTAGACATGGGATTTGCATTTATCATTAAACTATTGGAACAGATTTCAATACTCTTGTGAAAAGTTCAGTAAGTTGAGAATCATCACTTGTTCAAGACTCCTGAACTGCTGCCTGCATCTTCAATCAAAACTTTCACTGGAAGTTGTTTTCCCCAGTTTGGGAAAACAACCCAATCATTGTATAGGTCTGTTAAAGTATAGGGATAAAGTATAGGGACAAACATTTAGTCCTTTACTTCTGGCAAATGTGTGTGTAGCTGTTCAAACTGGGAAAAAATAATGCGTAAAAGAGTCACTGAGTGTTTAAAGCAGAATCTACATGTATGCCGTACCGTGCAAATACCATTCAATGTTACTTTATAAAAACTTTCATTTGTAACATACCAACTCATCCAGTATGCTACAGTTTAATTCCATTTTACTCTACTTTTTAACCCTGCACCTGTTTTAACTTTGCAACTCAGAGCATTAATAACAAACATGTCTAAGACCTCATTGCTTAAAAGTGCCCTAAATAATGTGATAATGCACAAGATTAAAGAGGATGAAGAGTACAATGGGAGGCAGTTTGTCAGGAATCAACAGTGAGTGCTGTGTAATTCCCAGCTGGTAACCTGGCAGGGCAGCTGGTGCTTATCAGAGGTGTTTGTGTGGGTGTATCAGGGTCACATAGGTCGCGGCCAGTTGTGAATTATTTTTCCCATGTCTTTCCTGCTCTTCTTCACCACTGTCCTCTCCCTCCACCTACACTCCATTCTCGTTCCCTGAAGCAAGACTTTGTCCACTTCTTCTTTGTTAAAATGACAAACCCTAATAGAATAAATAAGGTACCTATTTTTACCTGGCTTCTGGCAGGGTGATCACACCCACAACCCATACCAGCACGAGAGACACCGGAGGTCGGAAAAGAGCTGACGCCTGACTCGGTGGGGGAGGGCACCAAGCTCGAGGAATGAGATCACTGTGATTTAATTGAGAGAGAAAGTTAGAAAGAGAAGAGGAAGAAAAATAGGACGAGCTTAAATTCAGCTTAAAAACGGTGTTGACTGTTTACTGCAGACACAGTTCGCTTGTGTCTAAAAATCTCTATCATTCATAATTTTAATTTGTTTGGACATTTGACAATTAATCAAGCTCTACAATGTCACCTTCAGCTTTTAAAGCACTTTTAACTGCTGCAGGGACGCCCTGACAAAACTCCAACATATCTCATTATTTTAAAGCTGTTTTCATACAAACTTGGTATCAGCCATTTTTCTGTTATTGGTCACTCAAAAAATTATAGACGAGGCTACCTAAATCTGCTCATCGTATTCACATCCAGCCACTAAGACAGCTGTAAATGAGCTAATCTCTACAGAGGAATGTTTTTAGATCTTAAGACACTATTTCAGGGAGGTCAAACTCCGGCCCTCAAGGGCCACAGTCCTCCAGGTTTTAGATGTTTCCCTGCTTCAACACAGCTGGCTTAAATAAATGGGTGATTGTGCAGACTCATTTAATTTGAACTGGGTGTGTTGAACTAGGCAAGTTTCTAAAACCTGCAGGATACTGGCCCTGAGGACTGAAGTCTGAGGTCTTGCACTAAATAAATATTTTTATTGTAGTTCTAAAACAGTTGATTGTACTAATACAATGATGGATTAAACCATTTATTGGCCAAACCAGGGCAGATTCAATTGTAATAACACATTTACATAACAAGCTAACAGGTTAGCTTGCCTGTTAGCAAACCTTGTTTTTAACTGTAAAGAATAGGTAGTAATTCACTATGTGTTTATCAAATAAATACAATTTGGTATGTAAAAGAACCCACACAGTCTATTAATAAAAAACTGCGTGGTTTTATTTACATACCAAATCCTTTTACCATATTATGGTAGCTATAAGGATTTTAAAAGATGCACCACTAACTGGGTAATATTAGTAGTCAGAAGACAAAGAATTTCTGAAAGAAAAAAAAAAAAAAATAGTCTCTAAATAAACCAGTTCCAGCTAGTAAGAAGTCCAAGCATTTTCTATTAACTGAACTTCCTCACAGAAACTGCTTCTAGCTGAAATACCTTTCAAATCAAATGCATTTTCTTGATGTAATAAATGGTTGCAACACGACCAGAGCGGCAGTTGCTTTCATGCTGCGTGTGTCTGATCTCTGGCGTGGTAATTGAGGTCATGTCTGACAATAGGAAACTTACATCAAAACCTAGTGCAGGGAAGAGAGTGCTATTAATCACCCAGACAAGGCATCATGACCAAACTCACACACACATGCAAACACACTGACTGACCATGGTTTAATGAGCTATAGCAGTGTCTACACAAACATGACCGATAAAGTAATGGAAGTCTGATCTTGTGTATTTGTATGTACACATTGAGTGTGTCGTTTTCAGGTTCCTGGGTCATTAGGAAACAACTGACGTAAGTCTTCAATTAACTTTACAGACCGTGGTGAACCAGGAGAGATTGTTTCTCCATCTGAGGTCTGGGTGGTCTGTCAAAATGTACCACCGATATTCTGGAGAACCCTTTTTTAATGTTATTTCTGTACTGGTAGAAAACTTATTCAGCAGGATTGGCTCTTCTAGGGCAAATTTAAATATGTTTTCCATTTAAAGCTGCTGTCACAATATTTGATTATGTAAGAAATATGTATTCTTCTCAGTCGGAAATGATTTAAACCAGATATTGAAACTCTCAGACTGCTGTTTGCAACAGGATGGCACTGTTTATTCACTGATACAGTCCAAATTTATTTTAGGAAGGATCTGACATACTAATCTTTTCTTTAGATGTGTTTGACACAAATATTTGACACATACATAACTAAGTCTAAAAACAACTGGTAGCAGCTGTGGCCCAATGAGCAGAGAAGTAGAAAATGATCAGCCTGGCTTCTCCCTGAATATGGAGGCAAGCTGCAGTCAGGCACATCTTGTATTTGGAGCAAAGGGTGAGGACATGGATCATCAAACTCTCCTGTGAGCTCATTACTCCCTGCAAAAGGGCAGGATGTTTTCAAGAAGCCAGGAAGAGATTAAGAAAGATGACTCTGATGTTACATTTTTGCCAATGGAATCAATTTCTTTTCCTAGAAATGGATGGTCCAGGGCCAAGCTGAAGCAGTTACCCACTTCCCACTCCCAAACAGGGAGAATCAGAGTTGACACAATCAGATTTTTAGTCCCATATGGTGTCTTAACATGGGGTATGATAGCTGCAGAAGGTGATTGTGTTTCTAAATGAATATCAGTTACTATAAGATGCAGTTACACTATGTTGATACTAACATTATTCAGATAATAGTGGTATGTGTTATGATACAAAAACATGCAAACAGACCTGAATTTAAAACAAGGTTTGCCTCCTAAAGGGCAGGATGTTTTCATTTGCCTGCTACATTTGAATTTGCTGCATAGCTCAACATTTTTGAAGCTTGACGTTACATGGCTGGGTAGATTTAAATTGTTATTGCTGGTTTTCCTTTCTAGTCAACTGACCTCTTGTCCCATGTTGCTTGATTGGTGTCATTTGTACGGGTTCCTGGGCTTTCATGTAATGATGCCTGCAAGGATCCAAATGGGCTTCTTCAACTAGTAGCACTGGTGTTCCTGACTGAGAATCACCACAGCGATGTAGGAGAACCACTTAAATGAGCTTCAACTTTGTTTTTTAAACTTTTTCAAACATATTATAATTTAACTTTGGCTGGGTATTTGATTATTCTGATTTAATAGCAGTTCATTTACAGATATTTATGTAACATTTTTCTTGAATATTAAAAGGTATTCTCAGATAACTAATTTTATAAATCACTACAATGAGGGTAGATTCATCTTGTTCAGCTTTGTGCGTTTCCGCGATAGACATGATTCTCTTGTTGTTATACCAGAGCAGGAGAAATACACCAGCTACTCCTCAGTGGAGCGAGAGTGCTTCTATATTCACCTCCCTGGGATAATTTAAAACCTGCTCATTTTTTACTTTTTGTGTCTGTTCAGTTTCAGCATGGTCTTTCTATGGCTTTTTTTTTTTTGTAAAATGAGCAACGTTGAAGTGTTAATAAAACGGATAAATTAATATGTGGATGAATCAAATTGATGTGTGTAAATATGTAAATATGTGAAGTTAATAAGAAATCTGCAGTTTTGAGTGATGTCACACTTGTGTAAAAGTTTCAGTGTCCCCTAACATTCCAGGGAATGTTGGCATAAATGTAAACATTATTATTATTATTATTATTATTATTATTATTATTATTATTATTATTATTATTATATACATTTTATTTTGAAAATAAGTTTTATTACATGTTTCTATTCATAATTGAGAATGAAAAATTTAAATAGGAAATCCGTTTTATCTCAAAAATAAAGCTATTTTGTTTAAAATGTTTTTTTTTTTAAATTACCAACCCAAGAATGAATTAAATTAGAAAAGCAAAGCTTTTTTATTTTTTTATTTTTTATGTTTAGGTTCTGTTCTTTCATTTAATTTATCCAGAGTTTACAGACTCCTAACACAACATTTTCCATGGCCCTTCATATGATCAAAAAAGCTGGCAACTTATTTATTATATTCTGGCAGGGAACAAGTTAAAGGAAATAAACAAATTTACTCTTTAAAGAAAAAATGTCAGTGAAGCAGTGATTTGAGAGAAATTAAATACAATTCAACTATTTTGTTATATAATAGAAGCTATAAATAATCTCTCTATATTAAATCTCTCAGGAAACTAAAACTGCCCCTTGGTAATTCTTTGCAATTCAAGGATGTTAACTAATAAACTAGTTGATGCAGCAATGTCACCTGTAGTTAAATGAATAGTTGAGAGTCAGTGTCACTTGAAAATCTAAAATCTGTTTCTTCAAACAATGTAATCCAAGTATGATGTGAGTGGCTTCTTTTTGGTTGATTTCTGTCTTTAGGATACTCCTGTCAGAGGCATTACCCCTGTCTTCCTCACACAGTCGATGTATCGTGCTTGTTGTAGGACTTTATACGTTTTTTATGTTCTGACTTTGCAGAGTTGGCAAACTGGTGCGTGACCACAAGCGCAATACATGAAATACATGGCAAGATAACATATTTGCCATATAAAATCCAAAAGCATTTCATGTTGGGAGCAGCACAAGAGTTTTTTTTTGTCAAGATCAGCAGCTGATTCCACATCTTTTGTTCATCATAAATTTGGAGCTGTTGTGTAAAAAGAGGATAAAAAAAAGAAAGAAAGAAAGAAAAAGCATTTCAAAGCTTTTTCCTTTGCTTAGCTTGAAAAAAGGAATTACAACAGGCTGCTTAGTGGACACAGGTAGATGACTACCCACGCAGCTTTGTCCTCGTGGTGTTGTTATGGTAACAACAGGCTCATGCAAACTCTCTCTTTTTACCAATTCAAAAACATTAAAAGAATTAAAAGTTTTGTCTCCCAAAAAGATCAGGAAAAAATCACCCATGTGATCATCTTCAGTAGACTGGATTACTGTAATGTTTTTTTAAATTGGACTTCCCAAAAGCAGCATTAAACAGCTGCAGCTCATCCAGTCTTGACCACAACTAAGAGATCTGAACACATCACACCAGTGACAATATCTTCACACTGGTGCCAGTCAGTCACAGAAAAGATTTTAAAACTCTACCGATCATCTACAAATCACAGAACAATTTAGGCCCAGAATACTGTGATGCGTTCAGAGAATATAATCCTAGCAGAGCTCTTAGATCCAAGGACCCAGGTCAGCTAGTCCAGACTAAACGTGGAGAAGCAGCATTTCGCTGCTATGCTGCAAACAAGTGGAACAAACTGCGAGTGCAGATTAAAATTTCACCAGCTGTAAACACTTTTAGATCAAGGTTCAAGACATATCTTTTCTAATGGGTCTATGCATGAAATCTGCATGGTAACTTTAAACAGATTTTAAGATTTCGATTTTAAGATGATTTTATTTTTATGCACACCCTTTCAATTATTTCTTAATATGTTTTTATTACTGTCTTTATTCTTTTTTGTACTTTTTAAAGCTTCTTCTGTAGTGCTTTTAATGACTTATGTAAATTACTTTCAACTGTCTTGCACATAAAATGTGCTATATAAATAAACTTGCCGCCTTCTCCTCTGAACACACGACAGCTGCATGGACACGCACCCATTTTCACTTTTGTCCAGTGTTTCATAAGCCGGAAAGGAACATTTCCAAGTAAAAATGGTGTGTCTCGTTGTAAAATGTTGTAAAACACTGTGCCAAAGTGATAGTTGCTTAATGTGGCTGAATGGGTGCAATGTGGGGCAATTCTTTTCTTTAGTATGAAGGTTGAGTTAGTTTCTTCTGCAGAAAAGTTCTCTGCAGCAGCGGTGAAACAGGTCAGCCTCATCATTATAAGTCTTGGTTGAAGAAGAAGAAACTCATGTAGCATAAACATATAATGAAGCAATAGTTCAAAGTCTAATTTATGGAGGTGGAGCACAGTATTACACATCAATTTGCAACTTAAAATGATTTTCATTCATCTGCTGAATCATTATTAAAACACTGACTGAGTCATAGGTTCTGAACAGATTATCTGATCTCTGTTGCATCTATGCCTGCTTATGTTTATAGTCATTCACATATAATTATATTTGCTACTCAGTTCAAAGCTATGAACAAACTCTTACAGCTACATCTTTTTACTGTGAACTAACGGTAAGAACATGTTTAAGGCCAAACCAGATGCATGAACATTAAGCACACCAGTGCCTTCATTTTCCTTTGTTGGACCAATGAGCACAGAAGGTCACTAAAGGTTTGCAATATATATATTTGGAATAGTTTCAATAGAAAGAAAAAACAGAATTAATTATAAGCTAAAATAAAAAGGTAGGTCTTGAGTCTCGTTTTAAAAACATCAATGGTCTCTGCAGCCCTAAGGCCCCTCATCTGCTACTCAGTTTACAGTTATGAACAAACTCTTATAGCTACATTTATTTACTGTGCGCTGAATGTAAAAACACGTTCAAGGCCACACCAAACGCATGAACAGTAAGCACACTGGTGCTTTCATTTTGTGAAACACATTCCACAGTTTATAGACGGTGCAGGTTCACTGACATCAATCTGAAGAAAATTGCTCTCATTTATGGAATGATCTAAAATTCAGAGTTTACCAAGAGGAGGTAAAGAAATAAACAGCATAGCATTTTTTGGATTTTATTGAATCGTTTAACATCTTCTCCAACCACTGTGTCAGATCGGTCTGCAAATGAAGAGTAATGCACTTCTTATGAGTGAGAAAACTCGGTCATTGGATGTCATCAATCAATGCAGAGGTACCTCAAAATGAACTGTTAAACAAAGCAAGTGTGTCCTTGGAAAAAGAAAGGAACAAAAGTGGTTTGGACAAACAACAAAAATGACAGGGGTCATTTTGGAGCCACTGGGGTGAAACGGCTTTGGGAGATGGGCTATTACTTATCTTTGCTGTGACTCAGAGAGAAAACAAGCACAAGTAAGAAAGGGATGGATGGCTGACATGGGCCAGCACTCAGTTTTGTGATGCTCTGGGCTTGTGATTGCTTGATTGCAGAAAAACATCAAGCATTGCACAGTTTAGTGTGACTACTTCAGATAGAGTCAATTCTGATTTTAGCACAAAGTGATACTGATTAAGAAACACATTGTCACATGTGACGTGAACTGTATATGGTGTAGACAACAATGGGCTACAAAAGCAAACAAGATTTGATCCTGATGAATTAAACAGCTGCAGACAGCATATAGCTGTCACCTACACAAATGAATCTTGAAGACCTACGTTTAATGTAACTGCTAACATGAAAATGTACAGACAACTTGAAAACAGATCTTAAAACTACCACCATCTGCTTAACTATTTAAAGTGCGATAAGCAGCCTTATTTGTATTTTACATTATTTGAGATTGGTGGAAAACATATTTAGGTATATTGTGTTAAGCTAAGAAAAATTACTGATACATTAAAGTATAAAATGTAAAAAGAAAAAAGAAGTATTAACGATGTATGAAATTATGACTGTTGTGCAAAATATAAGTTAGTATCAATATCTATGACTAATATAAATAAATACATACATTTAAATTAAATATTCAAAGCAACAGCTTTCTTTTTGATCATATCTTTGTTCTGTACTGCTGAGCTATCCTTCATTATATCCTTCATTTCAAGAAGCACAATTCTTTGCTAAGCTGTCGGTTATCTGTGGACACAACACTGGAAAAAAACAGAAAAAAGGGCAGGGAAAAATACTGACAATATTTTGGTACAAGGACTGGCCAAAACTGATTGAGAAAGCAGCCAATGTTGAAAGAAACATTTAAAAAGACCTTTGGAAAGTCCTGAGAACTATTGTTCAAATTCAATTTGACAAACTACAAGATATTGTGGCTGCTTGGTAAAATATGAAGAAATGATGGGTGGCTCAAATCTTTTGTACTATGCAATAAATGAAAAATTGCAGTTATTTTCAAAGGGGCAAGCCCAAGGCCAAGCATGCAACAGAATTACCACACACACAGAATGATGACATTTTATTCCATTTAGTTTTTTATAGAATTATTTTATGCCCATCATTCTACTTGCAAACCTTTTACCGAGTTTAAATCAGTAAATATTAATGCTGACTTTGTAGAACATTATAGGTGAAGTTTTTATGAGGAAAGTATGTGTCTCCTACCTTTGCTGATGTCCTGGTATTCCAGCCATAGCTGCCTTTGAACCTGTTTGTTGGGGTACCAGATGGTGCAGGACTCCTGAAAGCCGTACACTGCCTCCTGGACATAGTGGTTCCCGAACTCCCTGAGGATGGAGACAAAGTCGCTCCGCTGGGTCGCCCCATCTAAAGAATGGACAGCTGAGCTGAAAGCTAAGAAGACAGAGGGAAAAATCAGCAACAAATTTATTTGGTACAGATATTTTCTCTCAGGGAAAATAACCACATTTAGAATCTGGAGGTGAAGAGCACTTTGCATCAATTTTCAGTGCCCAGGGTACCACTACGGACAGAACCTTCTGTCCGTCCTCTGCATTCAGGTCATGCACATTTCAGCATATTATAAGAGAACTTGCGGATGTCTACCTAAATGCAACAAATGGAGCAGTACCACCAGATGTTGCAGGGGCAGTGTTGTGCAGTATAGCTCACATGTGACCAGCAAAAGGAACAAAAAAGAAATGGCTGAATTTTTTAAGAGAGGGCAAGTGAAGGTCTACAAATATATCTATGATATTACCTCACCTGTGCATAGGAAGAGACAACTTCTTCAAAACAGTCACTATGTTTGTTATTGTCTGAAACCAATGTCTGTACTCAGGAGTGAACTCTGAAATTCGCATTACCCTCTGGTGGATGTATTCCCTAACAACCATGCCAACATCAAGCACACATGGGGAGTATGTGGCAGTAAAGTAAGCGTAAATGGGCCATACTGTCACTTTCAAACACAAAAGGAAAAGCTAGAAAGCTGCATGATGCTAAATATACAGTGACAGGTAAACCTCATCAGGAATAAACCTGCCTCTAAAACAAGAAACTCATTGTCGAGTTCAGACAGACTATATTTTTTCAGTTTCTTTTCTTCTTTATATGTTGATTGAGTTTTTTATTTAAATCCTTGTTTTCTGAGACCTACTTTGCATTAAAAAGTTAGTCAATAGTCAAAGTTAAGTCAAAAATTTGTTACAGTTGTTAGTACTGCAGCCTCACAGCATGAAGGTTGCTGGTTCAGGCCTCGGCTGGGGGGAGGTTCAATGATCTTTCTGTGTGGAGTTTGCATGTTCTCCCCGTGTATGCGTGGGTTCTCTCCATGTTCTCCGATTTCCTCCCACCGTCCAAAGACATACATGTTAGGTTAGCTGGTCACTCTAAATTCTCCCTTGGAGTGAGTGCGAGCGTGAATGGTTGTTTGTCTCTCTGTGTAGGCCCTGCGATGGACTGGAGACCTGTCCAGGGTGTACCCTGCCTCTCACCTGCTGGGGTTAACTATTAAAATGCTGGGTTTCCATCCATCTATAGATAATGGATGGATGGAAAAAAAAAAAATGCTAAAGAATTTTGTTGAGTTTTTCTCAAGCTGATTATGTATCTCAAGACTATTGAAAGGGCATTTTTGTATGGACCAAGAGATATTATAAAAAGACTTGGGAATGAAAAGGGGTAGAAAACCCAACTTTAAAACAAACAGCAACCATACTAGTACTACCGTACTAGTTTCTGAAATATTTTGGTCTGCTTCACGGTGATGGGCTTACCATTACATTGCTACTTGCCACACTTGGAGACAGACGTTTTATGACTAAAAACCAAAGCATTACAAGAGACAACAGATAAATTGCAATAAAATTGTCTTTGCAAATGTTGTGGACATTGAAATAAATGATATTTCAACATATTTTGATGATATAAAGCTCAACTATGTTGTACCTTGGCAAGGTAGTTCACGTATATCAACTTTTGATAGTTACTCTGTGTAGTGAACTTGGGTCAGAGTTAAAAAGTGTGTACATAATGACATTCTTGGAACATTTTTAACTGTAAAAAGTGTAAAGCTTTTAATTCTGTATTAAGGTTGTCTAATCCTTTTTATTTTGTTATGTCCCACATCAACAACTGAGCAAAGGTATTTATCATCACAGTGGTGATGGTGACGGTGATATCAGGTGTTTGACACCAAATAGGTTTCTTGGACATCTGAGCCAGCTGCTTAATATTCATGAGCTCTTTTAACCAAAGAGTGCAGATTATCCACTGTGGCCGTACAGATATGGGCAAATTTAGACTCAGAAAAAAACAGGATATCATATATAATACACTGAAATCCTTTTGATGTTAAATCTTTTCCAGTAGCACTGCTGGTATTGCGGCTGAGTTTTGAAGCATACACAACTCTTAAGTCCATATAATCTGATGAAGGAAAAAAATCAGAGGATCTGATGTCAAAAGAATTTAGAGGAGATGAAGGAACTATGAGGCATAGGGGACATTAAATTAGTTTTAAGCCTTTCAGTATCAAATAGAATGCAGGAAATCTTGATGTGAACAACTTTCTTCTTTTTTTTCCTGCCTGTTGATGACACCGAAAGAGTGTTGAAGGTGTGTTAAAAAGCTCAAGGACTGGAGCTAATCTTTTTTAACATGATTTTTGGATTAGTTTGAATTCAATAAATAAAGCATAAAAGGGGTATCATAACACAGGCAACAGGAAACCTGACAATAAAAACAACAGCATCATGTTGTTGTGCTGGTCAAACTCTTAACAACTTTGACCAGCACATGTAATACCCAACCATCTGTTATCCAAAGTTACAGCAACGGGTAAATAATGCAAATATTCAACCTATTGTCGAAATGATCATTACTAATAATATTTGCATTATTCAATATAACTGCACTTAACTATGACAGAATAAAAATGACTAAAGGAACAACTTCAACAGCATTAGCAAAGTTAAAGATAACACACAGGTGAGGTTAAAATGTCTTAATGAAGGATTACAGTGATAAAATGTGGAGACTGTCATGACCAGGAACTTTATTACACAGTTAATCTGTGCACATTTGCACTGAGTATTTCTATGTTTGTTGTGGCTGTGATAATATGCTATATCTCATCTTGAACATCTAATGTTTCATACCAGACTCATACCAGGTATAAAAAACACACGCTTATTTCTTACGTTTCAAAAAGTAGTGATATCTAAATGGTGAGCAAAAAGGCAATGAACCAACTAAATGGTATGAGCTGCAACTTTTCTTCCCACCACCAATACCAGACTGCAACAAAAACTAAGTGAAACTTTGACGACTGAAATTGACCAAAGTTTGCTAATTAGTTTAAAACTTTATTTTTCTTAAAATAATTAATGTGTTATTTCTTTTGAGGTTTGTTTGATTTTACTTATAAATTCACATCATAAGAAACAAAAGAACTCATGTTGCATTTTGTTAATTCACCCAATTTTTTTTTTTACATTGACAAAAACTCAGTCAACTTTCTGACTTTGAATTGAGATTCTGACCACATCAGTTATCGGTGGCATGAAGAATTGTGCCAAGCAGGAAAAAAAAAATAAGTGGACTAAGAACTATTTTGCCAGCAGCAATTTCAGCAGACAAATATTAGTTGGGCTTAATTTAAAAGTAAGTGGAAAAGTTTAGATTAGAAAGTTTTGTACAGTAAACTAGATTAGCCCAATCTGCTTAAAGAGACAATGAAATGCAGTTAAACAGAAAACAGGATTTACTTTTGTTATAGAAAACTGATCTATAAATCAATGGTTCAGTTTCTTTGATAACAAAAAGGAAGAATATAAAATTGAGTTTGAACATTGAAGGATCTGCTATTTTTTTCCTTGTCTTGTAAACTTTAGGTTTTAAATTTGTTTTTGATACCCTAAAAAAGGACGGAAAATAAAAGCATACATTTACCAGCCACTTTAGGAGGTACACGTTTAATTGCCTGTTAACACTTAGGAGCCACTCATTTAGGCATGTAAATGTAGATGGTCAAGATGTCTTCAAATTGAGCATCGTAATGAGGAAGTCTGACTTTCTAAACCAGAAAAACATCCCTGAATGCACATATCAAATGTTAAAGGCAAAATAAGCAGCATTGACACCTAGTGTTTGAAATCAGAACTGCAGTCGAAAGAGAAAAACACAGAGAGCGTTCTTCCCCCCTCCCCCTCGGAGAGTTTCGCGTAGGTTGCCGGTTTGTGAGAGGACGGTTCTTTTATACAGTCTATGAAGGACGGAGAACATAGCGCCAGCAAACATCATGATGAGGAGCGAAGGTGATTCACACACACAGTAAGTTGCTATGTTTGGCAATGATAGCGCTGATTTCATGCGCCAATTTACGTTAGCATAAAATAGAGTGTAAACAAAGGTTACATTAATCAACAAATGCCGTGCAGCAGCATTTTTCCCTTAGTCTCACTTAATAAATTAATTTCATAGTAATTTCATAAGTTCATAAGGACAAACACACCATTCACTTGGCCAAAACATTATTACATTTGTTGTTGTATACTAATAGACCACCAATTTTACTCCAGTAATATTTCCATACAGTCACACAAATTAATTTAAAGAGTGCCGAGAAATAAATTAGACTAAAATCTTTTTTAAATCAAGATAAACTTTTCGGTTTATTTAAGCAAAATCCTGGTGCTTACCTGTGGAGGAGAAACTTTGCCAGCTCATACTTCTCCACCTTGCAAAAGATTCTCTAATACTGATCCTCGTTTTATTCTGTTTTTGGTCGTTTGCTTTTTTTAGCAGGATGCCGAGGCTTTTTAGGTTTTTCTGAAACTATTTGTGGTCCGATTCTTTTACTAGCTTCCATACCTGCACGTTGCTGCTCTTTTGCTGACATAAAATACCAAACACTGCCTTGTTGTTGTTAGGCAACCGTGGGGAGTCGCAAAAGATTGGTTAAGGAACCAGGAAGTTGGAAAGAGCAGCACATTGCACCCAAGTTATTCCAGCATGGATCTCTTACTTTGAAGGAGAAAAACTTCACAAAGACATTGTTGATGTAGGAGACAGATTGTTTATAAGGAAGCTTCCTTTTATCCCTCACAACAAATGAGAACATTTTAAATTATTTTTAAGGAAAAAAAATCCTAATTATTCAGCCTTTAAAGCAGAGGAGCTACAATAAAAGAATGCCACACTGAGTGTCATGTCAGCTAATAGAGGCTACAATATACACACACTTTCCAAAGTTGGACAATAGAAGTTTGGAAAAACAATGCCTGGTTTGAGTCTTAATTTGGTAGGGTCAGAATTTGGTATAATCAAGGATTCATCCTGCCTTGGTTTAATAGTGTGGGGAATATGTTTCTGGCACACTTTGGGCCTATGAGCATTGTTTAAATGCCAGCCTACTCAAATGTTGTTGCTGACCATGTCCATCCCTTTAAGACCACAATGTAGCATCTTCTAATAGCTACTTCCAGAACATGACAATGGGGTCACTGTACTTCAATACCCTCCACAGCCACTATATATACATCTAATAGGGGATGTGGTGGAACGGGATATTCTCATTATGGATGTGCAGCTGGCATATCTGTGTGATGCTTTCGTGTGAACATGGACAAAAATATTTTCAACATCTTGTTGAATCTATGCTACAGGGAGTGCCACTTTTGAATTCACCTACAAGTTTATCCAAAATTCACTTCAAGATAGCAGAAAATCTTTTAAAGCCACTGAGTGCTGACATGATGGGTTTTCTCTAGTCTAATATAAATTGTTGCAGAAAGTAATTTAACCAACACACAGGCATGTGTTTTTCTTCCATTTTTTTGGAAAATGTGGCAGCAAAAAGCTCTGAGTTTAGAGTTTATTCATTTCAACCAAAACTCTTCCTGTTGTTCTTAAGAGGTTTGTATCCAACTTTGATGCTTATTGATAAAAAAAGAAAAATAACTATTCAGATGACTGTCTGTATGTGGGGTATGATAATGCCAGGCTTCACACTGAAAGGAAAAAAAAAGTTATTTGAGTGAACTCAGTGAGTGGGTAACCTAAAGGGCCTGAGGAGGTATGTTTGATATGATACACAGATGAGACTGTAACAAAATGTCCACGTGCTCAGTGGGATTCTCGCTCAGCAAATATTGGAAAGCAAAACCGCAAGAGAAGTTAATCATCATGATTTTCAGGAGAAGCAGTATTAATACCTCAGCACTCATGCTTCGCTCGCTCTTACTTCTGCTCCAAAATTAAATTAGGGGGCAGCTGAAGTGAGAGACAGGGAGCACAGTGACGATGAACGATGGGGACTTTGCAATCAGATGTAAAAAGCAGTTGCCTCACCCCTCCAGTGGCTGCTGAAATATGATGAGCTAAAGTGGGAAATGGGAGTAAAAAAAAAAAAAAATGAAAGAAAAAAAAAGGTGGAGGCTGTTGAGTCGCTTGTGAGGGAAGAGAAAATAGAAAGTGTATCCTCAGCAGATGTGGCAGCCACTTTCATACTGCAGCAGGGCCATTGGAAATGCATTAGAGGTGTCATGGCTATATTTACGGAGGGGTGGCTGCACTTATCGTAAAAGAAGCTCTTTATGATGGATTTTTGAATAATGCATACACTTAAAACATGACAAAAAAATTCTAATTATTAAATAATAGTCATAGCAAGAAGAATGATTGAACTCAATATTTCAACTGATATTTACTTCCCTCTTAAAACACTCCCACAGAACAACCAACGTCAAATAGTGAGACGTGTAAAATAAAAACTTTCAATAAGACCTCCTTTATGGAAAAAGCTGACAGAAAATATTAAGTATAATGTGTCAGTAGCAAAGAGGAGCCTTCAGTGGATGTATTGCTTCACTAAATACCTATCCAGTTATGAAGTTTTCCAAGGCAGGCACTGACAGGATGCTTTGGTCTTACTAGAAAAACGCAAAGCTTTGTGGTATTTGACAGGCAATCAGAGAAAGTAAAAAAGAAGACAAGAAAAATGAAATGAAATTCCTATTTCTGAACAGTATTTTGACCTCCCTTCTAGCTACCCATCAATCAATTTATCTACTTGTTTCCATCTCAACATCCATCATTGTTTTTGCATGTAACCCACTTCAGAGTTGATCCTGTATCTTAAAAAAATCCTACATTTTCCTTTACTTTTAGGATACTTGCATTTTTACAATGCAAGTAACAATGTGGAAGAAAGTTATTGGCACATGAATTCTGGATTAAATAAATTCTACCCTAAACAAACTAATATTTAAAAGTTAAGATTCTGCATTTAAGAGTTGGTTGACTGATGTTTGCTTAAATAAAAAGAGTCAAAGGGGGATTGTCAATATCAGAGTAAAGATTTTGTAGTTATAAGCAACGATTAAGCGAAGTCTGCTCATCTTTTAAACAGGATCTCAACCGGCCAGTTCACCGGATGCCCTGAGGCGTATACATACACATACACTGCTGTTACTTGTGTGATAAAAACCAAAAAAAATCTGATGTCGAACACTGATACAGCTTGCAATAAACCATCAAATTTAAACCTTGAAATCATCACTGATTTGTAGGGTGAAACAGTGGTAACTAGAAGACCTCAAACAAGCCATTGTATTTTTTTTTTTTATTATTTATTTATTTATTTATTTTTGGCCAATTAATGTGGCCATTATTTTATAGTTAGAAGCTCTAATGGCAAACATATGCCTAATTCCCCATTGAGAAGAGTTCTTTAAAAGATTCCTGGATCCAGGCAGTGATCCGGATTACCCCCAGAATCTAATCACTTGTTCCAACGGTGCTGTACACGTGACCTCCACCTTGGCGGAGGTAACAAAATAAGCTTGAACACTTGACTTGTGAGAATGCAGGGGAAATATGCATCTAGAGCCAGCAAGAATAACTACAAAAACACACATAATAAGATATAAAATGGGTTTTACAACCATGACTTACTCAAAACTTTGTCAGTTAAAAGGCAATTACAGCATCTTCTGTTTCTACTTCTTTTACTGTTTCTATTTATTGGCCAGTTGAATATCGACATTTAACAATTATTAAAAACTGCAACACTTTACTTCAGATAGAATCAAATTATATCAAACTGAACTGATTTGTTCTTTATACAAATGTACCATTCATTGATAATAACGCATCCCACATATAAAGACTCATAACAAGCCTTATATTTATCACTATTAAACAGGTTATGAGCATTTATGTTAAAAGTGTAAGGGTAAAAAATGTAAGGGAAGAATTAGATGAAATGGTGTACCAGAGACATTTAGTTTATTGTCAGGATCATAAATTATAGTTTGAAATAAAAAAGTGCTCAATGCAAACGGATATATACTTTAAAGTATAGTTTATGGTATAGAATATTTTAAAGCAGATGGAAACAGGACAAATACAAGAAGAAAAAGAAACATTAAAAAAGTTATTTAAGGTGCTGTGAAACATTTTAATCTTGATGATAACAACAGATCTTGTTTTTTATGTGAAACAGTTTTTGACAAAGGGAGTGGGAAGTTGCATCCCAGTTAAATCATCACTTCTTGCACTCTGACAGCTCCACAGTTACACCTTGAATAAAACTGTTTAAAGCACCTATTCCCTCAGGAACAGTCTGTTGAGTGTTTTCATTTGCTTTCACTATGAGGCAATAACCACACTTCACTATTTAGTGCCCCAATACTGAGCCCTGGGTATTTTTGTGCATCATGTTTTTGTGTGAACTATTCCAAATCTTGGGTCTTTAGCCTTTGTGAAAGAAAAACATGTTTATGAAGTTTAATTTTTTCATTTTTCTTTTGCCTCTGAATATTGTTGAGTATTAAAAGTTAATTATAATACAGCTAACCAAGGAGATGCAGCTGTAGCTGCAATAGTCAGCAGATAATCCTCCTGTAGCTTCAACTCCCTTTTTTTTTGGTAATATTTCATGAGTAGGTTTTGGTTTTTTATTTAGTTATACTAAGACCTTCACACATGTATCGCCTTTCAGAGCTCTCATACTGTGCAGCTGAAAAGCAACAACTAAAGAATTAAATTTAATAAAATTGACTCAACTTGACTCTTTTTTTACAGCTGCTAAGATTTAATTAGCTCTGTTTTATTTCTGCATGGAATTTGAAAAGCCTATTATTTCCTTTCTTAAAACTCTATATTAAGAAAAAAAAAAGTTACAAGAGAACTTTAAAAATTAACTTTTTCTACTTTACAAGTTGCTTTAATCATTGTGGACAGTCCAGGGTTAGACGAGGTGGTATTTGTGTCTACTTTTAGCCACATGAGTAACATTTTACTAACATTAAATATATGTGGTTAATGACAAACCTTTGCTGTGATATAAAGATTGTACAAATATACGTTTGCACATTTTTTCTTTTAATTTATTTTCCCTTTCAGTGTGTGAAAAAAAATGTGATTATAATTCATAATGGTTTAATTTTCATGCATACACAGTGTAAGTGCTGGGGTATTAAAGATCCAAGATGTGTAAAAATGTTTAAGTGTGTGTTCAGTTTAAGAGGTGTGTTTATGGTCTGTTTGGTTTGGGGTCCTTGTTAACTTTGCCATTCATATGCATATTTCAATATGGTACTAACAGATGGTACTAACAGGCACATGATTAACATCACACCCTGACCAAACAGCTTCTGTGACATACATGTTGTTAGTGCGTCTTCTAAACCTACAAAGCAATGCGGGTAAGTCGAGATACATGATTGTTGGATTTGAGCAGGTTTTAGGTTTATGGGCGGCATGGCTTAGTGAGTAGAGCGGTCGTCCTGTAGCCCGAGGGTTGCCGGTTCAATCCTGGCCCGGAGAGCTCATGTCGAGGTGTCCCTGAGCAAGACACCAAACCCCTAATTGCTCCTGATGGGTCATGGTTGAGCACCTTGCATGGCAGCTTCCGCC
Organism: Melanotaenia boesemani; assembly: GCF_017639745.1. NCBI lineage: Eukaryota > Metazoa > Chordata > Actinopteri > Atheriniformes > Melanotaeniidae > Melanotaenia > Melanotaenia boesemani. Next base: position 12,407,630 of record NC_055689.1, read on the forward strand.
TTCAGTGTGTGAATGTGTGTGTGAATGGGTGAATGTGACGTACAATGTAAAGCGCTTTGGATAAAAGCGCTATATAAGTACAGGCCATTTACCATCTGGTGGTATTCTTTAACCAGCAGAGATGTCTGTTAAAAAAATTGACAATCTGCCAATTAATGGACACAGATGATCAAACATTAAAACTGAAGTATCCAAGCTGTTGAGGAGCGGCTAACCTTGACGTGTCACATTAATTCCAGTGTGATCAGAAACTAGTGGCTGATGCTGCCTTTTTGCTCTGTGGAAACTGGAGCAAAATTTTATTCAGCCTAACAGTAATTGATGAATAAAACTTCAGAGAAATTTTACCTTGAGACAGGACCCACTGGTTGAGTTTGACGTGGTACAACACAGAGCGAAGACTCCAGTGCTGAACGAGGGGATAGCCAGAGACCTCGCTATAGTTCACCATCCCTGCAGTATCGCACAGAACAGAAAAGAAAAGCCATTAATATGCATATAGCCCCTGGAGTTATACTGGAAAACCATACATGGTGTTAGTGTGCCACCACATGTAAAAATTAATAATAATGACAAATGAAATATTGAAGCAGAGTATGTATTCTGTAAGTTATACTACCACATCACCATGTCACTATACTGATATTCTGGAGTCCTGTAATATTTTTCTGTTGCCTCTATAGTGTTCCTTTGAAGATCAGTATATTATTTCTATTGATTGAGTCTCATTTAGCTATTCTTTCCCTGTTGAAATCAATAATGCTCATCTCTTCTACCTGAGGTAATCACCAATGTACAGACATTCTTCATTTTGATCCACTGTTTAATCAAACAAAGTTACTAATGCTTTATGCTGCTCTGACTAGCATCTTTGTACTGTATTGACAGCAATAAAAATCAGCAGCACATAAAGCACGACGTGTAATGTCACAACACCATGAAGAGGTAACATTCATCACTCACAGGACAGGCGAAGATTCAACTGTTTTTGAGTTGTTTAAGGGCCAGTCAGCCTATGTTTTTTTTAACTGATCAATTATGAATGAATGAAAAGAGACTCTTAGTAACAAGATGTGCAGGGAACATCTAATCTCAGTGTCTACTCCTATGAGGATGGCTTTACATAAAAACTATATTTTTCCTGGAAAATAAAATCTATGTCAAATCAGTGGCAGAAGCCTCTGATTTTTGCATTAGAGTGTGGGATCAGGCCTTTAACATCACTTATATCAAACCACAAGCAGAGCTACAGAATATAAATCATGTAGTCTCCCATGGCAACTGACAGCCGTGTCATGCTGCAGTGGTGGGATTACAGCCATATATCACTGTGACTGCCCCCACTATGCTCACGAGCACATCCATAAGGTATCTGGTATCTAAACACAAGTGAAAGAGACAGGTTTGCTGAAAACTCAGACATGGAAGGGGCAAAAGAGATGAAGGGAAAGAAATAGTAAGACCGTAGGATGTGAGAGCGCATTGGATAAATTTTTACTGCGTTTGTTGGAAAGAGATAAATTGAGACATGACAAAACGAAAAGGAGCCAGATGCAAAAGCTCACCGAATAGCACGGGTAGAGGAAAGTGTGAGAGGATGGATAAAGAGAAAGTGTCTGCTGTCTCCAGTGATGGGTGGTGGTTTGTGTGCAAGTCACAGCAATGAAGATGTATCAGTATCCAACACAAAAAAACAATGCAGTCCGTCTTTGTGATGCATATTCTTTAAACTGAGATGAGTGGAAAACTGTTATGACAATGCAAAACTACTACAGATGTAGCTCTTTAATGAAAACTTTTTTTTTCTCTCTAAATAAAGCTAGGCAAGACAGAACGTGCAAACCAGCACTAAGCTAAAATAAGCTAAATGTATTTTAGCTAATGTCAGATTTTAAATTAATTTAGGTGTACAATAACTTACACCATATAAGGTAATGAATAAAACGAGGATGCAAACATGTCTCCCTTCTAACATAAAGAAGACTTTTCAAGATTTTTCCCTCTAGCCACACCTATACCTGATGCAGGAATACATTAAATGTCTTTAAATGTATTATTGATATATGCATTTTTCAAATGTACATATTTATTCTGTTGTTAAAAAGTCACCTTCCTCCTTTTGCACATCCCTTACTAAACCACCAAGATTTCCATAAATCAGAAGACACCTCCACCACATACTCAGGAGGGTTTACGGGGAAGAAAGTTCCCATCGCTCTAAAAGATGTTCCTTGTTCTAAAAGGTACCCAAGATCATGAATGAAACAAATGGAAATAATCTTTGCATGTTCACTTTGAGTGACTCAGCGACTTCAGCCATACTATTCTGTATATAGTCTATGAGACAAGAGAAGTACCTGAAAGAGTTAATATAACATAAACAAGATTAGGACATGAGATTTAAAATGAACGCTTCATGGAAAAACGGTCAAGCTTTGAATTTAAAGATCTCAGTATCAGCTTGGACACGTAAAACAAGGTTTAGATGTTTAGTCCAAATCCCCAGAACTGAGGAGCAAACTGCCTTTGCCTGTTTGAAGCAACACATGGAGATACAAATTAGATATGAAGTGTAAGTGTTGAGGACACGTGCAAGGCCGGTAACAGTTTCTTTACAAGGGTGCTGTGAAAATGCAATATTTGGCAGAGGCCTGACACCACCTATGAACTTGATAAATAAGCCTCTAAATGTGATGTTCCTGCAATGTCCTCACCTTCAGCTACATCCATTTATCCCCTCTTATGGGAAATGGCTCCTTGGAACGATAGATATATTCCCCCAGCATTGAGAGAGTGAGAGCACACCACTACATAACCTCCCCATCCTCCGCCTCCTTTAGTGAAAATGAATAACAAGCCCAAAACATATACAGTAGCGCAGCAAATTCTTCTTCTTGCTGAAAGGCCTTGTCTGCCTTTTAGCCCTGGGGTGCTCTGCTCTCATTGTCTGACAGAATGATTAATTTGACTGAACTTCACTTTGCAAACATTCCAAGTTCACATTCCCTCTCCGTACAGCTGGTGCCAGAACCTCTCAGAGAAGCAGCTTGGTCAGGGCTGTGCTGTGTACGACAGCTGATTCCCTTTGTAAAAATAAAAGGCGTGAAAAATGTCTTGTCAAAACTGCACTACGAAGAAGATAAAAGGCATGAAATAAATAAGCTTTACTTGCTTTAAAGATGTTGAACAGACACAGCAAATATGGCTGTCATATAGCATTTCCATGGCTCTTTCTGTGTTTCTGCCCAGCCCTGGTCAGAATAACTTTACCTCCAGCTGGGGCTAAAGAGGGGGTGTGAAGAGGAGGCTGGATGCATTTACAGCTAAAACTCCACTGGTAACTGTAGTTTTTCCTATTGTGTCATAAACTGCACAAACAAATGAGAATGTTAGTTGTTTACTTAACTTTTGAATTTAGTGTTTACTGTGTCATCATTCGCTAACTGACTATAATGATCCTGAAGAAACATCTGTATGTTAAGGACTTATTTACACAATAGTTGATCCTTTTACTTCAGACATCTGTATTATAAGACCGTATTTCAACTAATAATGTTATCTCTGAAGTCTCATATTTTTTTCTTCAGCAGGAAATTGTCAGTGTTGGTGGCACCGTCAGGTTAATTTAACCAAACTTAGCTATCTCTTTAAATTTAATTAGGGTGATATTATGCACTTCTTTACAAGTATAACTGAATGATGGAAAACAGGCCATTTTAAAACCATAAAATGATAACTGCAGATGTATTTTGATGAATCAAAGTGTTCCATTTGACCAAAACTTTTGTTTTCCTCCCTGAGTGCAGGATGAGTCATAGAAATTATTAAAATTATTAAACATACAAAACAACTTCTTCGTGTCACAGTTGGGTCACATACGGGCTTCTGGGAAAATTCAAATTGGATATGATTTCATGGAGACTTAAAACCCTGTATCATGAACCCTTTCCGAAGTTAAATACATGTTATGAGGACTTAGAATTCATGGATATTTATTTATCAAAGTACTTGGTTAACCATTATCTACTAGCTCTCTATCATATCAAGTGATCTGACCAAGTCATTCTAATGTGCTTTCTTCTTTTGCCTTCAATGCCAGTAAAACGTCCGGGCACATTTTCCCATTACAACCAATAGGAAAGTGTGTCTAAAGTTTTGACTAGTGGTCCATCCATCCATCTTTTTTCTATACCACTAATTCCAATTCAGGGTCGCTGCAGCCTACTGCAGAAATTAGCAGGCGAGAGGCAGGGTACACCGTGGACGGGTCACCGGTCCATTGCAGGGCCAACACAGAGAGACAAACAACCACTCACGCTAACACTCACTCCTAGGGAGAATTTAGAGTGACCAATTTAGCTAACATGCATGTTTTTGGGTGGTGTGAGGAAGCCAGAGTGCCCTGAGAGACCTTGCTGTGAGGCAAGAAGGTCTGGTAGTGACTGTTCGAGTACAACTTAAAAGTGGTTCTGGGGTTCAAAAAAAAAACTCCCTCAGGGCACAAGCAACCAAAAAAAGTGCTACTAAGTGTTTTTCTTGGTCAAACCGGTGAGCTTAACATTTGGCGGGTCTAAGTGTAAAACTTTTGACTCCAAAATATTAGTCTGTGTATTCTGTGTATTTCCTCCTTACCTGAGCTCACAGACTAACACTGTGATGGAAAAGCAGTGAAAGGCAGAGACGGGGTGGGTCTTCACCTTTGATTGTTTAATTTATTTATTCTTTATTATCAAGTTTTCTTTATGAAACAAATAAATGAATATAAACAAAGTTTAAACACTTAAATGAAAATTTGCAGAATGTATGTTATGTAATCTGCCACTTTCACACAAATAATTAAACCCATAATAAATAAAAATGTATTATCTATGCTGTCAAATGCTTTGTTGAGGACAATAAAAAGGCAACATAAATAATTTTCCTTACCGACTGCAGTGGATATTTCTATACATGTTAATTCCATTAATGTTGATTCCCATTAAATCCAAAAGGGAAAATGTGTCTAAACTTTTGACTGGTAGTGTTAATAAACAGGTCAATAACATCATTTTATTATTTACCAGTATATGCCAAAAACAGGGATGGTCTCTAAACTGCAGTTGTTGTGTGGATGTTTACGACTGGTTGAGTCACTGAGTCATAAACGTGGTATTTACTTGGTACTTTCATAATCAGTCCAAGTCGATCATTCTCATGAAAAAAAAGTATTTAAGTGGAAAATTGGGCAGAAGGAATAAAGCCTCATAACTCATTTCAAACTTTAAAATGTTTAGTTTTTATTCAGTTCAATGAAGGTAGCAGTCAAAATTTGTTTTATCTATATATTTCTTACCATTTAACAGTGATGCTTCAAAATAACAAGAAACATTTTCCTAAACATTTTTCTTGTTCACAATAATTTAAACAACCATCAATATATATGGGTAATGATAAAAAAAAATCCTTAAAATGTATTAAAATGTGGCGCTGAGAGCGACGCTGGTGAAACCAAGTTAAAAAGTTTGCAACTCCAGTGCAACTAATGCAGAAAGTTAATAAGGAGCCCTGTTTATATTACACTGTCTTGCTCTGAAATGTGTCACATTATGTAGTCTTTACCAGCTACTTACATTGTTTGTACATCTACAGTAATCTCTGCCTACAAAGGGAATGAAAACGTGGGTGTCCAGTTACACATTTCTGCACTTTTGGTTAAAATAAGAAGAAAATTTGCAATGCTGATTTTATGATTTAAGTTTTATGTAGCAAAAATCACTTTATCTGTTGAAACTGATAAAAAAAAAGGCAAACCTAGACTAATGCAGATAAAATCATGGTGCTTAGATGGAGTGGTGAAAACTATCATTACAGTTAAGTGGAAACTCAAAAAGGACATACAGCCATATGTTAGACATGAGAAGAACAAGACTGTAACGATCTGGAACAAAGAGTCAGACATAATGCACTCATCAAGTAATTTAAAAGACACAAGACCTGAGGAGAAAAAAAGAAAAGAAGGAATAAGTAAAAGGCAAAGGCAACTTGAAGGAGAGCTGCAAAACAGAGCGGCATTTTGACGCCAGAGATCTCGGAACAGAAATAGAACCAATTAGGAGAGCAAAAAATGGCTCATGCAGCAACAAAACCAATACAGCCGTTGCCAAGTCTTGATGAAGACTTCAAGGTGGACCAGAGAAGACTAAAATTAGACATCAGGGCCCTCATTATTGTCGAGCTACACTTTATCAAAAGTAAGTCCTGTGAAGTTCTTTCAATGCCGGAGAAGCTCTTATTAGCAGTAGGTAAGTAGGAGCATGTGGGAAGAACTGGATGTGTCTCCTGCTGTTACTCTGTCGTTGACAAGAGCCTTTAAAAACCTTGGACAAAAAGATGGAAGAAAATAACATGCAGCCTAATGCAGGCTGAAAAATAGTGGATGAAGTACAGCTTCCATAGTCTCATGGGTTGTATTCTAGCTGTGAAACCAATAATGTCCCATTTCATTTTATGGTCCTGCTGACGGTTATGTATAAGAGAACCAGAAAATTAACATGAGTTATTGTTGCATACATTAAATTGCCAATCACAAATGACTTTTTGTTTGTTGGAGGGAGGGGGGGGGCTTGAGGAAATCAATAATTATTAGTTTCTCTTGCAGATTTATCAGCTGGCGAACATTATTAATTTTTAAATGTATGCTGGATAACAGAGCAAAAGGCTTTCATTCATTTATTTATTTTTACAGGAGCTATATCTTTAACTCATGTAGTGTTGGGCTCTGGATGCATACAGCAGTCACATAAATCAAAATAAAATAAAATCAATATTTTAGCTCGCTGAGAGACTACGTGCAGCCCGTTAGGAAGCGAACCAATGAACAACAGAGTTCAGTTCCCGAGTACTGGAGTTTTTTTTTGTTTGTTTTTTGTTTCTGTGCAATAAATCTTCTAACATGTCTGCTTTTGAATCATCCTATTGGGGAGATAAAACAAAAAACTTGCAAGAAAGGGCAGATATCTGATTTTACACATCATTCAGCATTTCATTAAACTCAAAGTGCACCGTACAATGTCCGACTACAGTGTTTTATCAGACCCCTAAGAAACTTTCAGGTTTCCTTTAGAGAATTATTTCAAAATGATATTTAAGCTAGCCACTGTTCAATGTTTCTGTGAATATTGGCATTTACCGTGAAATATACTGTTCTGTGACAAAGAAATTTTGAAAAAGAGAGAAGTTATGACTTTGATTTGAGCCTGAAGATGATCAAATGCTTCACTTATTTGGCAGAACAAGAGTTGTGATGGTGTGGTGTCTAGTCTGACTAGAATAACACACTTATAAACGTAACAAAAGTCATGTCTCTACAATAGACAACATTATAATAATACCACACATACACATTTCAATCCTCAATATGATAGAAATAATGACTAGTTATTGTTAAATCTGAGTCCATATGGATATAACAGAAAAAAGAGAAAGAAAACAACAATAATATTGAAATAGATGTTTTTGATTTTGCATAATTTATAACGGCTAGATCTTTAATGAAGCTGCTAAACACGAAGAATATCCTGAAGAATATCCAGCACCATGTTGCTGCTCGCATGAAACTGCTTGGTAAATGTAAATTGGTGTAAAATGAGTTCTCTTCTTAACATTTATGACTGCTTTGGGAAGCCGTGCACAGGATATCACACAAACAAAAGCCTTGCTAATTCTTGAGGCTGAAAGCTCAGAGGTGACGGATATCTGTTGAAACAGTCCTTCTCCATGTTTGGCTGGAAGTGGTTTGTTATTTTAGTCGCTTTTCTAAAGAAGATTCATAGGAATGAGCTCAGGTAAGAAAGTAATCTTACGGCTCATAGAACCCCATTAACAAGCCTGGCCTGTGCTCCATTTCACTCTCGGATAAGTCTGGAAATGAATGATTTAGTGGGAAAGAGAAGGGTAAGAAAGAGAGTGAGAAGGTTGGGGAAAAAATGTGAGGGGTGAATATTGGGACTTCTCTGAGAAGAAGCCCATTCTTCTAATCTAATAGGAAACTAAATGTAACACACCACAACACTGGTTTCTTCCATGGAACAATCCCGCTAGGAAAGAGAAAGAAAAAAAAAAAAAAGAAAAATTGGAGTAAAAAGGTTGGTCCACAAAAAAGATGAAAAGGCATCCCAGGTGATGGTTAGGATGGGAAGACTGTCTGAAGATCTATCATCATACAGGCCATCCCCGCATGTGCTCATCTTCTTTCAGGCAGGCAGTCTCTACAGAATGCCAGCAATAATCTCAACATTACTGTTTATAAGAGATATTTTCCACCTAGGTTTCCTCTTCAGTTACATTTAGACCATGCTCAAGGCTAACATTACAGTCACTGTGACCTACTGAAAAGAAAAAGTTTCAACAATGTGCTTGTTTTCCTCTTCTCCTGGGTTGTGGTCTCATTTTCTGTTTTCTTTACTGTAAAAAAAAAAAAATCTGCAAGTCCATCCTTAGGAATTTCTGAAATAATGAAAATACTATTTTCAGAACTAATCATAAGGAATATATCTTTAAGAATGCAGTCTGGCATCAAAATGTGTACCAGCTACACTGAGTGAACCACACAGAAAAATGCATTATTTCAACTGTAAACGTGGAAATTGATAGATACTTGTGTATTCTGACGTGTTTCTTTTCTATAGGCGGGCGTATACATATGTGCGGTCCTCTCTGTAGATAGGACAGAGCAGAAAGTCTGCACTCTGTGGCTCAAATTTATTTTAGTTAAGATTATAAATGAAAACCAGTGTTGATTGTTGAGTTAATTTCAGTTTCAGATGCTGTCAGGCTGGGATTATTCACCAAAATAACTTGTCAGATTTAGGCATGGTGTTGGCACAAGTTGACATTTTTCCATGGAAAAAAAAAGCAAACACATAAAAGACAGAAAAAATGTTAAAAAAGCTGCTTTTGCATCTCAAGGTGACATGTTTTTATCATCTGAGCTGCTGTGAGAGACGATTAAAGGGACCACCACTGTTAGCAATTCCAAATAAGACGCCAGAAAGGTTCAGCAGATACCTCTGTGCTTGTGTGGTCACAATGCCATATGCTTTGACTTTAATTAAGAGGGACTTGGGGAGAAAGGGACTATGAGTTGAACTATGAATCACTGCCACTCTGCTTGCCTCAAAAGCCCCATTCGGCTGGATTTAAAGGGGGCGACCTGCCCACAGAGGTCCCCCCTTTCTATAAATAAAAGTGATGTGTTAAATATGAATGCTTTTTACACTTTGAATCTGCTTTTGATTTTAAATATGGTTATAACATAAATACACATAGTTAACATAGTCAGATTTAATCTGATCCATTTATACATACAAACTTTTGCAGAAGGAGGTTGAGAGCTTGATTGTCTCCTAGGGGAATTAAATTACTGTTGAACATCTCTAACACTTTAGTGAGAGAAAATTTATCTGGAAATATAAAGATAACAATGCATTAAGAAAAAGAAAAGAGCTCCAGAGGACAACAAAAAAATGCATGCAAGCTTCAGGCTGAGAATCAAAGCTTTAGTTGTAAGAGTGTGTGAAGGGAGTGGGGAAAGGTGGCTGCACTCAGGTATGATGGCGAATCAAGGCCAAATTCAATAAATGATGGGCTCTGGATGCCCTTCAGCTACCTCAAAAGACAAACAACAAAAAACTCTGCAGCCTTTGACAGATAGTCTTACTCTGCAGTAGATCACAGATGTCCTTGTTAATCCGGCCCAACATTGTCCTGCTGAAGCACACAAGTGGTCTCAGAGGTCTAAATCTTTTTCAAATATGAGAAACAAGGCCTGAGGAGGAACATTTGGACTCCAATCCTTTAAGTCTGGTTGGAAACAAACCTCTTGCTCACACTGACTGCATATGTCTACAAGGCAGGTATGACTCTTTCACCAGGACACCCAGCCTGAGCTTCTCCCTCTGGTAGCATGCCATGACCCCCAACTGTATTAATTATCATATCCAGCATTGTCAGGTAATTAACTGACGTTTAATATAGGAAGTGGCTGGAGCAATTCCATGCAATTAATCAGTGTAGAGGAATGAATTAAAATCCCTCCTAGAGGTGATTACTACTGAAGGTCTGCAGTCAAAATTGAATTTTAATTGAGCTTCGAATGTTTTTTTTTTCATTCATGACTGGAAACAGAAGTGGTTCTCAGAACAGCTCGTGTCCTTACACTGTGAGCTTTGTCTAATAGAATACCTGCAAAGGAAAACAGATGAGAGAATAAACTCAGACCTGCCTACAGAAAATGCAATTAAGTTGTAAAGGGCAAATATTATAAAGGGCATCATGTGCATGTACAATGGACATGAAAATTGAAATCAACATTAGGGATTAGAAACTACTGAAGCATTAAATGAATGGTAAGTCCAAAAGAAGTTAAAAAGCAACAGGACTTGATTAACACTTAATGAATTTAGTTCACTTCATGCTAAAGGACAATAAGAGCCTCTTTAGAAAAAAAAGGGTTAAAAAAAAGTTCCTTATCTATGGCACCCCACCCTATTATAGACGGGACAATGATAACAGAGGAGTTTGCTAAAATAAATGTTGCTTCAGCTCAGGAAGTGAATATCTTATCTGTTATCTGTCATGTTTGTGGAGTTTTTGGTATGGTATGGTGGTTGTATTTTGTTTTCCACAGTAATATTGCTTCTTCTGAGAAGTTATCTTGATGCAGCATTAACAACATGATGAAAGCTGTGGAGAGCATGCTATACTTGAATTTTCAGTATTCTAGTTTCTGGGGGAAAAAAAAAGGTAGGAAAAATGTTAGAATCTAAGCAATTAATGGTCTTCAGTGACCAATTTTATACACTGAATTTGAGGCTGTGTGAATATTAAGTGAACCACACATCTCTATGGTACAGTTTATTAGCTCAGCTCAAAAACCAGAAAATATAACGAGAAAGCACCATTTGTAGCATCAGGGTTGCGTTCTTCATATCTTCACATCTCTTCAGATAAAAATGATTATATTCTAAACTTAAGAAAAGTACAAAAGCAATTAATACCAAAGTAACAAAGTGCCATTTAGGTTAATAACTTATTAGATTCAAGGCTCCTGGGCATATTTAATCAGACAGGGAGATTATTAACTAACCTAAAAGATAAGTGAAATTCTTAGAGAATAAAACAACCCATAAACATTTTGTTTAGTTTACACATGTACAGGGTGCGTTTTTCAGTAAATTGTGGAATAACAATAAGAAAATCATTAACACCATAAGAACAGAGAGGGAAAGTGCAAATGCAAAACTATATCAAAGTTTTATCTACTGAATGCATTTAAGAGCATCAAGTTATGATGAACTTGGCTGAATGTGAAGAGACTGAAAAACTCTAAGAAGGGCTGACAGATAAAGAGGAGGTGGATGACAGAGAAGCACTTAGCAAAAGAAACCCATGGAGACTGACGAAGCCTAAAACTAGTTCAGAACAGAGAGTGAAGTGACAGGAAGAGTCACAGGGTTATAACCCTCTTAGCAGAAGTGCAGCTAAAGTGCAAAAACACCATCGGGTCAAAACACAGCATAGGAAAAGTGTGATTGCTACAGTTTGTTGTGATTTTGTATGTGTCCTCAAGTGTGCCGTGTGTGCTAAATAAAAGAATGGTCATAAACCTGTGCTGCTGTGTTGCATGTGAGTAAGGGTGATTGATAACACTGAAGAAGAAGACAAAGGTTTAGAAGCTACCATGTCAGCATTAACTGTTTATTCTGTGCCTCTTGGGAGGGAGTAGAGGGATGGGATGACAAAGCTGGTGAAATGATGGGCCGTAGATGCCCTTCACCACCAACCTCTGAGGATGAACAACTCAGACCAGGAGCTGCTGATGAAGAGATGGTGCATAAAAGTATTTCATCGTTTATTCCCCATCTGTCCTCAATTAGTACTGGCACCAAAGCAGCCTGATCACTCAATTTAACTGCGGAGTTGATGTTAATGCACAAGTGCATATGCAACAGCAAATCTAACATTTACAGTGATGTGCAGGTGACGTGTCAGTGAATCTCCCCAACAATGATTTCTTCATTGCATCCATTAGGAGCGAAAGAGAGAAATTCATAACACCAGTTCTAAATGTAATAATTGGAATTTAAACTATTTTCAACAGCATAAAATTACTGGATTTCACACCACAGAAAAGCCATTTCGGTTAGTTCCAGCAGTTGGATGGTTTTGTTGGGTTGCTGGCAACAGCAGGTGGGCTGCACTTTGACCAGAGATCCAGAAACAAAGCAAACAAAATTTAGCTGTAGAAATCGTGTCATGACTGCAAAGTGGTAACAAAATGACATTATAGACTAAGGACCTGGGGAAGTGTCCTCCCAAGAACATCAGGCTTCTGGGAAGTATCTTGATTTCTCAAATTCATGGAGAACTGCATATTAATGTAGTATAATCCCATCTGTGGGAGAAGAAAAAATCCTCTGCTAAGATCTAGAAAGGTAATGATGCTTATAGACTCCCTCATTTTTACTGGTGGCTCCCTAAACTGTCTTTTGGCTTAGTTCACTTATGATGTTTGGACTAAAACGTCTCACACAACTAATGCCAATACAACACAGAAACCTAAGAAGTTTGAGAGCACTTGCTTTCCTGTTTTAACAGCACTTACAAGCAAACAGGTGTTTGGGTTTAAAATGGTTGCTGTCAATCATGATTTTCACTTTAAACAATTTTAAGTACACCCATGTAAGAGATGCAGGATGTGGAATCCAGTGACAATCCTTCAGTTGTTTTGTCTCTATTGTTAATTTAACAAAAGACCTTGAATAGGAAGAAGGTGTGAAATACCCCAAAGAAGAAATGAAAGAATTTTAGCCAGCTACAAGATGTACAAGATGAGCCAAAAGGGTAGTTACTCAGTATTGACCACACAGGATGCTGCAGCAGCAGTAAGATTGGTGAGCCTTTATCCATGCACTGCTCTTTACATAAAAAAAGAGCTGCAAGGACTGCTTTTTACTTTCACTTTTAAAATGATTTAAACCTAAAGTGATTATTTGATAAAGATAAGATTCAAGCTCATGCCTTTGAAGTGTTGAACCGGCCTTTATTTTGAAAGCTTTAGTCTCCCTTCAAAGCTAAAATATCATTGCACCTCATTCATAAAACAAAGAGCTGTCAAATATTGAAAAAAAAAAAAAATCTAAATATTACCCTGGCAATCAAACACATTTTGTTGGAGATATCACAAAGAAAGAAAGGTTTTCTGGAAGAAGTGGTGGATCCCGTGTGCCTGTGGTGCAAAGACCTGCACTGTTAACGCTGGGGTGCACTGCCTGGATAATGTGACTATTGCAGGAAATGTAACGCAACAGAAGGTTTCTGAAAAGTTTTGCAAATTCCAAACTACTGCATAAATTATAATCATACCATAAAAAATACTAAAACATGCATATACCTTCTCTTTTCTCATCCTTGGGAGGCTTTGAAGTGAGGATACAGTGTTTTAACGTTGCAGATAAGCCAGTCTCACTGCTGAGGAACAGAGATGGAAGTGCTGCATCTACTTCAAGATCTTCTTTTTTTTTCTCGTTTTTTTAAATGATAACATCCAGATGAGTTGTTTTTCCAGTTTAATTAATATGTAACAATAAGCTGTTAATGAGTACGAGTTTCATATTAGAAGCTGCTGCATATAAAAGGCTGATTATAGCCTGTTGATTTGATGCGATTAAGCACAGAAATTCCAACAATAGCAGAATGAAAGCAGAGTTCTCAGTAACTTGGTGAAGAGAATAAAGACAAAGAATAAAAAGTAGTGGTCACTCACAATTGCCATGTAGAAAACTAAAAATGATCAGTTTCTGTTTTTAATTATCCATCCATCCATCCATTTTTAATTATATGATTTTATTATATCCCAAAGCTTTGGTAATGTCATTTCATGAGATCAATGCTGACAAATCGTATTAACGCTGCTAAAGGAGTGAAGAGAATAAAGGGGCAGATGCTAAAGCAGGCATAAAAATAAAAATAAAAAATAAAAAAGCAGTGTTTTTGACAGGCTTGCAGAGGGAATTACACCTTTTATACCTCAACCAAAACAAACACACAAAAAAAAATCTAACTGCACAGCTCAAACAAAGAACTAAACATCTTAAAATACCAAACACATATTAAAAAAGAGGTTAATACTAGAACTTTCGTCGAGCCCAAACAAACTAAATGCTGGAGTTATTTTATTTTTTTTACACTTATAACCCAAACAATCAGTCCAATGAGCCAGACTGTTTTCATGTGAAAAACTCCAGAATGTGTCTCTGTGCTGAATAAATCAAAGCCTGTGCAAGTTTTTCAAATCAAATACATGCTGAATAATTGCTGCGCTCCAGCACACTCCCCTTAAAACAGTGACGCTGTGCCGACTGCCTAATCTGCCTCATCGTGTCCAATCCGCATTCTTGACTAGGGAGGTTGTTGCTTGAAGATTTTGTCTTGGAAACCATTGGGGGGAAAGAAGCAGGCCCCTGAAGGCATGACCTTCCCTGACTGCCACCAATTATATCAAGGCCTTATAAAATATAGATTATGTGCCATCTCATTGCTGACATATCTAAAGGCTGGTAGCATGGGGAGTGTGCACAGAGGCCACAGAAGGAACCCGAGGGGAGGCCAGGTTGAAAATGACAAGATGAGGGGAATACTCCTATACAAAAGATGACCTTGATGGGTAAATTCAGCTCAAGAAAAGAATTAATAAATGGGCAAAAAGGCTAACATTGAGAGGAGTGTGGGATCAATTTAAATCTAATCAAGACTCTAAATATTAAAATGCACTGATTGTGATGATATTCATTAGCCTAAATTGCAATCCAGACCAATAGCCATGTATTATTAATGGATGGGAGCTCAGTTTGGAACAATTGGCATTTAACTTTTCTGTCTTAACCTTTCAGCAGAAATGTCAAGTCAAATTCTAATAGAAAAAAGTTTGAAGTTCACCCAACAATAATTTCATACATTTCAGCTCGAGTGTATTTTAGAACACACACATATCTATATATACATTTTATTTTTTTTTAAACCCTGAAATGCGGTGTGAAAGACGATCTGAGATGAGATTTACAAACATCGGTGGTGAGATTTCACGTTTCATGGTGGTGTATAAAAGAAGAGCATGAAGGCTTTGCAAGTCTCGCCAACATTTTTCCTCATTTACAAACCTACATACACACACACACACACATAAAGGACATAAACACAGTGAATCTCTGTGCCTGTGGTGGGATGCTTGTGTGATGTAATCAGCAGGAATGCAAGAAGATAAATTTTGCCAATAAAAGAAGCCATACTTCAAGGAACTGGATTTTGCCTTGTGGTTTTAATCAAGTACAAAGTGTTGATATCAACCTTTAATCTTCTCTGGGGTTCCAAGTGTCTTTTTGCAAAATGTCTGCAGTACAACAGGCTGCTCAACATATCGCAAGTTGTGTGTCTATCAAAATCCAATGATCCTATTTATTTCACAACTATTAAATCACGCTGGCAGATGTATATTGGATGATTGTGCAAAACAAGAAAAACTTGCACATTTACACTCACTTGAAGTTACCGCTGTACTTAACCTGCTTAGGTGATACTTTGCCCCCTCTGAACATATAATATTAAAGAAATTAAAAGTAAATTTAGCAAAGATTAGTTGCCAAAAATGCTTGTGAGTTTAAAATCACTGGTGCTTGCTACTTTGTAGAAACTCAGTGTTGTATTTAAAAAAATAAATACTTGCCTTTTTTGCACTACGTAATCAAGACTGGACTGTAGTAGAACATTGAGACTGAGCTATCAAACTCCCATTTCTATATCCTTCCTGGTCTTCACACATCCAATCACTACCTTTACATCTTATTTAAGAATAAAGCTTTCTCTTATTGTGTTAGAACTGAGGATTGAGAACTTTTACCCAGCGCTCTACAAGACTAGCCTTAGTATTTATGTTTTACAAGGAACTGCTCCTTCACACTTCAAGCTTCTTCCTGTTAAACTTCCTACATGAAAAAAAGTTTTTCCTGAAAATTGTAATGTAACTTCTCAAAGATACTCTCAGGAATTTTCTCCAGTTCTGTCTCTTCATTTAAAATTTCTCTTATGAGCTCTTAAACTCGTGTGTCAGCCATTTCTCTAGTCTAAAACCATCAGCATACATCTGTGCCTTTGTTGACAAATGACAGGAAATGAGCTGCAGAGCCATGGCGACTGGATGACCTTTGTTGCTCTCTGTTACATGACATCTTTATGAACACACACATGGCTGAAGTGACACCCACTCAAAGAGAGAGATGTATTGTGTGAGCTGCTGATAGAGGAAGCAGTGTCATGATATGGGAGTGGAGGAAGAGGATGGGAGCAGGTTAAGCCCCCTTTGCCGACCTTTTTAACCTCAACCAATAGATTTCTTTGTCAGGGCTCCTGCTCTCTTCCTGCATGGAGACTTCACAGGAATAAACCCATCATTCATTCTTTTGGTGGATCTCTTTAAGGTTTTCATGCTATTATTTTTGTCTTTCATCTACAGACGTCTTCAGTCTTTCTTTACATGTCCGTTACTCTGCAGAGTGCCTTTCACGCCTTCTTTTTTTTCCTTCTTTGTCTATTATCTCTCTTCTGGTCAGTTATCTCTCAAGTTCCATCTTTGGGGAAATTTGATTCGGTCATGAGGACACTTGCTTTCCAATTAAATCAAGATGTATTTGCCTTTCAAAAGCCTTCCTTCCCTCAGTCTTTCTCCCATCGGAATAATTGATGGAGGTCTTGGGGCTCATGATAAATGGCTTCCAAGTTCTGAGATGAATAGAAAGATGAATGATTTCACCCCTGTGAGGACTGGAGTCGGGTGGAACAAGGAGTGCTGACATTGTGACAAATACACTGACCAAAGCAACCAAACCTGGATGAATCAGCAAGGGACAGAGGGGTGGCATGTGCTCGTTACAGCTCAACAGACGTTCCTTTCACCATCGTGGCCTCTGCACGTCTGTCTACCCCACAGACAATTACCTGAGCCTCGCAATTAACTGCAGGTGCAGTGATAATGCTGATGGCCTGCCAGGAGACGAGCGGAGGTGGCAGCGAGCCAGCAAGATGGGCCTGGAGAGCACACAAGCCGAAAGCTTGTGTTTGTGGAGGCCAAGGGAACAGGTGCGATAAGGTGAAGAGATGCCCCAGGTGACTTAATGTGGACTGTGCCACCACTTCTTCAGCCAAGATTTCCAAAGTGAAACAAGTTTTTCTGCTGCATCTCACACAGCTTACTGCCACACAGCTGAGGTGGTAAATGTTTATAAGGAACAATTTAATGAGGGTATGATGGGCCATCTGTTCAAGAAGGACATCATGCAAATGGACTATTACCCATCCACAGAAGATTATGGTTATGTTCACAAATGATGATTTATTAGCTTTCATATACTGAACAGAAAACTTTATTTATCTTATTCCAAGAACTGAAACCTCCACAGTTACAATGTAATGCATGAAAATGTGTAGGCAACTAGCTGGGACTCCTGGCATGCCAGTAAAAATACCCCTGGTTTCAGCTTAACCAGGTAAATCACTGAATTCAATGCTTTACCCTACATACAAATATAGGAGATATTTATTTCACATTTCCTGATTGACATAGTTGCAGCTGTTACTTGTAGAAAACTATTGAGAACCACAGTCTGTATTTTCCATCCCCTTTTCTCTACTCTACTATGTGCAGCTTAACGATTAAAGTTGAGTTGAGTAAATCCACACACGGCTGTACCTACCTAAGGGGGCACCAAGGTTCAGGCTATGGTGGGATTCACTGCAAAAGCACCAGCCAAACAAAAGCTGCACAAAAAAGAGCCTTTCTCACTCAAACATAGCTCAGGCAACCAGTCGTAAATATTGAACTTCAGTTACATTCTTTTCCAAGTTGGTACAACAGTGTTCATCCATCATAACATTATCAAGTTTAGCTTAAATTCGTTCTGCCCATTAATAACAGGGATTGATTTGTGCGCTATTTTGAGAACAGTGCCTGACATGACAGTGAGTTTATGGTTTAAGAATTAGCTAGCTATTAAACGTTTCCATCCATTTGGTCACCGAGAAGTTTCCCACAAACATTTTACTTCTTTTCTGTCAACTCCCTGTGCAGAAATATCATGGCGCACATTTATGCAAGCTTATCCTAACAGAGACCAACTGACAAAAAGGGACAAGCTTATCACACCCAGTGTACACTTCTGACGACAGAGAAATGTATTTTGTTATGATAGTGTTATCTATAGGCTCAATTTTACAGCTAAGGCTACAAAACAGTGTCACAGTAAGTATTTTTTATACAATTTGGAAGAAGAGAGCAAAAGAGGAGGGCAGAGAAAGCAATAAAGAGGAAAAAGACAAGACAAGGTGGGAGAACAGAAACAAGAAGACATGAGCAACGGGGAGTAATTTGTGTTAAACACAAGTTAGTTCCATCTTAAATAAAGTTTGTTTATCTTGGTCTCTTATCTTGGGGTAATGGGTGGTGGATATCAGTTATTCTGAAACACTGTGTACAGCCCCAAATTTAATTATCAGACCACAGGCTTCATGGCGTAGTACTGTGTGTAACAAGGGATTCATCTGACATAGTTTTTTTTTGTGTGTGCAGATCATGTTGGTCACAGTAGATTTGACTTTGCAGGCTCTTCCATAAAATCTAATCCATCTATCATAAAGCTTTAAACTCATCAGCACCGCTCAGTTTAAAATTGAGAAAGCAGTTAAAAAAAAGAAAAATAAACATTTAGAAACAAAACGCACTAAGTGGATGAAACAAAAGAAAATCCACAATTTGACAACACTGTAAACATGTTACCTTTTGCTGAGGCCTTTTTAGACCTGTGGTTATTCTGCAAAGGTATTTTTATGAAGAAGAATGATTTATGAAAATTATTCCCTAAGCTACCACACGTTATCATTTTGTAGATGACACAGTGATTTGGTGGAAAATTACTTTGAGAAAAACAATAATGCGTAAATATTTCTTTATAACTGTAATTCAGTAACTTCAAGTTAATATGCCACCACTCTGTGAGCTATTTACAGTGAGCACATTTCTGACTCATACCAAAGGGAATACAAATGATCTGCTTGAGTCAGCTTTAACAAAAGGTTTGAAATAAATAATAATTTTTACGACCAAATTTTAATGCAACATAAGGTGAATTTCTGGAACAAAAAGATATTATTGCTGCCTGAGTTGCAGACAAACACTGCGAAGTTATGTCATTTAACTAAAGTGTTTGTTACTTTATTTTCTGTGTAAAATTAAGTAAATGGCCAGCGTATGAACTGCATTATGCAACACATTTATTCAGCCTGAAGTGATTGCTCATCATCTTTCATGAGGCACTTGTGTGATTCTTTCATGCTTTGTGACAAAGCGAGGGACACAGTCAGTTTACTGAGAAACATCTCAAATGTAATGACAAAGTGTGTTGCCTCATGCAGCACAGTAGCAAAATTGACCCACTGTAATTCGCAGTTGTGTTGGATCCATTCATCATGAAAGTGTTGCCAGTTATATTTTAAGAGTACAAATGTTTTCTATCAGCTGTGAACATCAGCTGAGCTTTTCCAAAGACTTTAATGGCGTATTACAGCTGTCCTCTGCAAACTGTTTACCCTGTTGTCATGGAGATAAACAAGTTTAGGACATTGTTTGGTGTCACACTAATTCCCTCCTTAGCATTCTGTAAATTAAATCATTTCCGAGACTGTCAGATATGATTAATATTTTGTCTTTTTTTTCACAATAAAGAGATTTGACACGGTTTAAAGACAATTTTGTTTCAGTGGTGCCATTTAACATGTATTTATTTTGTAGGATTTATGTTTATGGATCAATAACAAAGTGGCATGGTGTTCAAAATGGTAAAGTAAATGCCAGAGCTACTATACTGGTTGAAAGCTGGGTCATCTGGTTTTTAATAGGCATTTCCTCTGTAGTTAGTTCAAAGTGCAGGGTAAATGGTTCGTTCTAAAACACATCTAGAAAGCTAACACAAGTAAACGTGATCTAAAACTAACAAAGGATCGCCTATTTTAAAAAGACATTTGCAATAATACTTTGTCTAGAATGGGACAGACTGCATTTTGACAACTTAATAACTTTATTACACATTAATATTTTCTGATCTTTTATATTACAGGTATTTTAAAACCTGAGTTGGGGACAGAACAGCTTTCGTTCTTACACTTTACTGTCACTTTTAGAGAATATAGGCAATAAAAGGCTATTACATCTCATAATTACAATCTGAGTAGCTCTATATGTTGTTAACATTTTTACATAAAAGAAAAAAGGAAAGAAAATTTATGTTAATTAGAAATAGGTTATGAAGATAAACGCCACATAGCTTCAACTTTATTCAAAATCTTTATGGTTAGTAAACCCAAAAGTCCCGTTTCTTGGTTTTCTTTTTGAAGGCCAGCCCAGATATGATACTAGGAGTTTATCATTTTAATCAACAGAGATATATGCCTCTCTCTTCTCAAATTAATGAGTTATTGTGCAGAACTTCATGGACTGGTGGATCCATTTAATTTGAGTCAGGTGTGTTGGAGCAGGGATACATTGAAAACCTGCAAAACTGTGGTCATCGTAGGACCAAATTGAGTAGCCCTGCTCTGTATGATGGATATCTTTTGGTGTCCCTCGCTTTGGACCATCACGTGAAAGTTTCCATGCACAGCCTGGATTATATCATTAGTGGGGAAATAAGTGGAAATCGCTGTATTTCAGAAAATGGTGTCTGGTTCTGTGTAACGCTGCTGGATGCTTTCAAACGTTATCTCTCTCCCTGTTATTGCTCTTCAGTAAGGCCCACATCTGCTACAGGCAAGGCGCAGCAGAGAAGCACTAGAGCAGAAGTGCTGCTGAGCTGGGCTCAGTTCTGGGCCGAGTGTGCTGCAAAACCCAGAGGCAATGGAGAGGATAAAAAGGTTTGAGCAGAGAAAGCAGAGCTGGGGCGATGACTGAGGGGACTGGCTGATATGAGTGAGACCAGGGCTTTAAAGGCCTGACAGCAAAAGATCCATTTAGATTGGACATTTTTAATATCCTCTAAAGTTTCCCCAAAAAAAGCAGTTTGAACTGTCGCTTGATCTTCATCCATCATTTGATTGTCCATCATACTGCAGGTAGGCTTGGATGATGCCGTTTTAAATTGCTGTTGTGATTGGCTTTGTTTCTCTGCTGTTATATCAACAACAGGAAATAAACCTTTTCTACAAGACCACTGCTTCCTACACTGTGAGGTGATTTTACACAGGTGCCTGCAATAAGCTTAGCCAGCAGCCTGCCTGAATGAAGCATTCCTCGGAAATATGCTGAAGCATAATTATTAATTTTAAAGCCTCTATTGTAGTAAAATGCCAAGATAAAGTTTGTTGCTTATGTAGGCAGTGGGCAGGATCTTGCCTCCGTCACAGACGCCTGCTCTTTTTGAAAATTCCTGCTGTTCTACAACTTTATAGCTGCACAGGGAATTAAAATATATATATATATTTGTTAACCTCAACATCTGCATAGTGTAGGTTTATTTTTCTTATTCCCACTATCCCCTATTAAATTAGGCAATAAAACATTCATGATGGCACTGAATGATTTCAGACATTTAGAGCATAAACTGTGAAACTAAGCAAGAAAGTGATCACACACTGAGGTCAAACTTTGTGGATAATGAGGAGTCCAGATGGATGATACAATGTTTTTGGCCAAATGGGATTGCTTGGTACACAGTAAGCCAAGAGTTATTTTCTTCCTTTTTTGGGGAGGTGTGAGGGGGTGCTCATTTTAAAAGACAGCTGGATCACACTGGAAGGTTTTGTGCTGTTCAAAAATTGCTGCCACGTGCAGCACTGGTAATGAGAAGAACTGTGAAATGTCCTCTGATGTCAGTAGTTAAGAACCCAGACAGTGGGGATGCAATCCGCCCACCTCTATCCTCCACGCATCCCAGATAAAAAGATATTTAGCTAATTCTGCTGCCAAAATAGCTGTTATTTGCTGTTAAAATAGCTGGTTTTAAAACATTAAGATTTGGATGTCCCTCATTAGCTGAAGCCATATAAACTCTCCTATAGACCATTCTCAGTGACATTACATTGTTCATTTCCGCCGCTATGTTGGGTGGCAAAAAGCTAGCTGGTATGTTGCTCCCGTGATATATTGACTAATAACTGTTCCTCATGAGGGATGGCGCTAGCGGACTTCACACTTTCCAAACCAGTTCAGGACTTACGTGGTCAGGTCAGACAATGACATTTAAAAAAAAACATGTGCTTGTTGGTGCTCAAAATATATATGAAGAATTTAAAGTATACAAGTCAGATTAGAGGCTTATAAATATTTCATGTAAAAAATAAATAAATATTTCATGGCAGGATGGGTATCAGACCTTCAGCTGTGGAAAGTGTCCCATACAAAGTATTTCCTCTTCATGTTCTGAGTAGGAAAACAGCAGATGCAGATAACGTTAACGCGATGTAAAAATTAGGGATGAGCCGGTGACATATTTAAGAGTTAACATTACTAACAATTACTGTGAGAAAACATTGCTGTTTAAAGACTGTTTCATTTATTGAGACCACAAAGGAAAACACATGTCCAACTTTTCCTTAACACTGAAAACCACCGTTGCCGTGGTGATCCGCAGTGAAAGATGAATTAGTTGAACATCCAACCAATTTCACCATGGTCATATTTACACTGTGAGAAACTTGAGAAAGTTTGGTTCATTTGCTGCTTCACACATAAAACATAACTTACAAATAAACTTTGACTTTCCTCCTGATTATACATAACCAACGTTTTTGCTTCAATTTCTTGTTGCATGAACAAGAATGTTTGTTCAAGAATTAAACGTAAGAACAAGACCATTTTTATAAACTTTAATGTAATTTGTACTCTTCTCTTTTTTGCTTGCTGCCTTCTTTCAAACTTTTCCAGATCATCCTGGATGGGACAAAGGCTGGGGACAACGGGCTGTCTTTTAGTAAGGGGAAGACAGAATTAGCCTCAATAATGTCGGTTAACAACAGACTAACCTGAAGTGTCTAGTCCTGGGATGCAATAACCTTAAACCACTGCAGTTTGCTGCATTTTAGTAATGCATTTTTTACTTTTCATAAAAAGTATATTCAAAAGTAGAGCAGTCCACCATAAATGGACTTGGAAAGCGTACAACACAAATTTTTCGATAAAGTTATTACCGACAAAGTGCTCGCTACACAGCCGAGAGCCTTCTGACAGTTTCCAGTTATCTCATTTGACGGCAGCGATACATTTTGCCGTTGTTCAGGGTCAGCAGGCAGTCTGAAAAATAAAATCCCATTTTTGGGATGTCGAGTTGAAATGGCACAACACAGGTGAAATATTATTTATTTATTTTGACATGGAAAGCTAGCTGTGGACCTGAGCCCAGTAGCAGTACGCCTGCTTTGTTTACCTTTTCGCCGCCCATGAACGTCACATGATCAGTGATGAAAGGTGAGAATGGGCTATACATTAATGCAAAATACAAGAACTACACATTCCTCAGTCACAAGTAAATGATATCTTCCCATTAAGCTCAAGACAACAGTAAAAATCATTCTGTCCATTCACCAGCAACACGCCTTTAACCCACACATGAAAAGGGTTTTTTTTTTAAGAACAAGCAGTACCACTCAGAAACAAACACAACCAGAATGTTCCACATGTAACGGTACAAGTAGCTCACAGTAGTCTCATCATTTCCCAAACCACGTATCATCATCATCATCATCAAGGAGATTTCATGATGATGCCTTCAAGTTGCCACCACTGTGCTACCTTGAGTAAAGCAAATCTGTTCTTCAAGCCATTTATTCCTTCATATTCACCATCAGGCTACTGAATTCTGACAGCAGTCTTTTAAGTAATTGATATTTTATCCTGGACATCCACTTTTCCATCTTATCCTGTCATTTATCATGTCACGAAGGATTTTTAGTTCTGTCCTTTTTATTAAATCCTGATCTTCTGTGTCTTTTGAAATGTTTGTGCTGACAGACCATTATTCTGCTGACTTATTTGTTGATATGATGTGGGTGAGTTGTAAATTAATTGCTCTGTGGTATAGATAAAGTTGTCTATCAGTATCAAAATGATATGTGTGCATAAAGCAACTCAAAGACAAAGGGGTTCTGGTGGTTGTTCCACATCTACAGGTCTGCTCTGGTCTGTATCTCTTTCTTTATTTTGGTAGGATTATGCAGACGTGACCTCCATGGCACATTGTGATACCTCTCTGTTCTTTATTTATGTGCCAGCATGTAATAAACCTTGTCAACAAAGGTTTTACTATTTGTCTGCACCTTTTGCTGCAACAAACAAGGGGCAAGCTTTAATCTCCAAAGTAGATTATCCACATGATATGACAACACTGGAAGTTCCTGAACATATTTTCCCTTGATGGAATTTTTCCAAAAACGCTGGTCTAGTCAGTCAAAGCAGAAAGAAAAAGCTGTGTTTGTAAAAACACTCATCGCTGTGTGAACAAGGCCTCAGATGCTTAAGGGGCAACAAGCTGACTTGACTTTTTTGACAATGAGTTTCTTGATAACGAATACTAGTATTATGCTGACCACATAAAGTGTATGCAGCTATGGATCATAAAATGCATAGAGTAAAGGCCTGTACATTCTCTACACAATGAGAGGAATTTGTTTTCTCTTCCAGGGTTACGAGAAAAGAAGTGATGTCATTTTTTTTTCTCACAGCTTGTTGGTGGGTTGGGTGTGGTTAATGCAGAAAAGCAGGAGGTGAAAAGTTTTCTTTTCCACTTTCTGCTAATGCAAAAAGGTTTGACAAGGCTGAGTGGGTAGTTTAGAGGAACAGCTGTCTGAGGCAATGAGGAAGGATGAAAAATATCTATACAACATGTCACATAAGACACATCAAGACAAAGACACTGCTGTGCAAACCCGTGATGGGGGCTGCAGCGTGGATTCTTGTAAAGTATGAAATGTCCTGGCCAGAACAAACTTTCTTTTGTTTTGCCACAAATTTCTCTGCTTCTCCAGAATAGGTACAGGACTTTAGCCAAATCGTTTAAATCGAATGCATGTTGAAAACTGGAACTAAGTGCAACTCATGAGCATGAACATTTGACTCAGGACTTACTCTGTTCCATTGTTCCTCTTTTCAGATTCAACTGATATGACAATATGACAATCATCCAACATAGAGAGGCAAGAAAGCTGATTGAAATGTGAAATTAAGCTTCTATACAAGTAGAATTTACTGACAAAGCTGGTAATATTTTATATGATGTTACTAGGGATGCGGATGACAGTCAACTGCTTTCTAAAAACTGTTTGTTTAGGAGAGTAATCTGTCATTGTGTAGTGATGCTGAACAGTTTACAGCGCTGTGTTAAAAGAATGGAGTAGGCCCTTTAAGGTGGAGCTAAAGAGGCAGAGAGAGAGAGAAGCACAGTACATCAGCTGGCCCACAGCACAGGTCTGAGTCCCATGTCTGCTTTACCACTGGTGTGTAAAGGAAGCTAATCCCAAAGCTAGCTGTAGCTTGAGCCCAGGAGGAACCATCTCTCTTCTGCCTCCCAACCTTCGAATAGAGACAGAAGCAGGAAAATTTAACAGCTGTTTCTGCCAGAGGTTTCACAGATAGTGAAGGCAACAAACCAGCTAAACTTTTACAAAAATGTTACGCTCCAGGAGCAAAAAGAAGAGACAGAGAGACAAGGGAAAATAACTAGTTTAGTTGGAGCTAAAAGCTCCTGTGGGTGTGGCATTTACTTCATCTGGTACAGCCCCTACCCCAGGCTGCAGCCTCTTGATGTGGCCAGGTCAGATTCCATCCAAGCATCTCCCTGACCCACTTTCCCATCTACCGACTGTACGACACTAGAGCCCACATAATGTTAAGAATTAAACAAACAAAAATAACTTATTTGTGGAGCATACACATCATACAAATAAAGTTTTACACGTATTTTACAATTATGTGCGGATAATGATGATGTCATGACGACAACTGATTTTAATTGGCCGGACTTAAAAAAATAGCTAAAATGTCCATCCTAGATGTTATTTAAGCATGTAACAAAAAGATAAAAAAGACCCAGTTAAAAAGGAAACAAAAAGAGGAACCCTGACACTGGTGTCTGATGTTAGAATCATAATGGCACAGTTACAATGACAGTGTCAATTTGGCCGACGATCCCAACAATCTTTTAAAAAAAAGGCGTGAGACTTGGGTCCATTTAAGCCTGGGATTGGCAAAATTTATTGGTATCTAAACCACAACCATCAACAACCTTCTAAAGAGCAACTAAGGGCTTTTATACCCTCCTGCTGCAGGTAATTAGCCGGAACCACCTGTTGACGTGGGACTAGACTATACAAGTTAACATATCCACAAAATATCTTACTTAAAATAACACCTGTAAAGCAAACATCATAAATCAATATTTACATATATACAAACTTAAACATAATCCACTTAATAATTTTACAGCATGCTTCAAATACACATTTAATTTATATAAACTACTTCCCACCCCTCTTTGTTAACATGGTTTGTTCCGAAACCTCTTAAACAGGAAATTAGGCCTACTTCCCCCTTTTACCTCTCCTGCCCTGCAATGAAGACAAGAGGTGAGTATTGCCATTTCCTTCTTGAGCTTATAGCTTTACACAATTAGACACAGATCAAAGTAAAAATGAGTATCAAAATGTTGTTAAATGTTAAAATACTAATTTAAGTTCTCTTTTCCCTGGGCAGGATGGCCAGTCCCCCTCTGCAAACAAATAAACACTTTTCTCTGTTTTAACATTCAATAAAACAATTAATTAATCTGTGTGGTCCTATCTGCCAAACATTCCAATAATATGTGCCAGACTTGTGGTGGTGATGGAACCACCGGTCTCCGTCACATTTCCTCCCTCCTCCCCTAAGACTCCAGTCCATCAGTCCTCATACATACGGGAAAGAGAGTCAGCCACAACGTTAGACTTTCCTGCCCGATACTGCACTGTAAAGTTGTAGGGTTGCAGACTAATATACCATCTCGTAATCCGCATATTGGAGTCTTTCATCTGATGCAGCCACTGAAGCGCTCGATGATCCGTTTCCAGAATAAAATGTCGACCCAATAGATAATACCGCAGTGACTCTACAGCCCACTTCACCGCAAGACACTCTTTCTCCACTGTAGAGTATCTTGTCTCCCGGTCTCGAAGTTTCCGACTGAGGAAGACCACTGGACGTTGTCCTCCATCCAACTCTTGCAACAGCACTGCCCCCAAACCCACTCCAGAGGCATCGGTCTGTAGCGTGAATGATTGTGTGAAGTCAGGGCTATGCAGAACAGAGTCACTTGCAATGGCTGACTTGAGATCCTTGAAGGCTCTATCACAGTTCTCAGTCCACTTGACCTTGTTTGGTGCAGAGGCTTTTGTAAGGTCAGTGAGAACTGCTGCCCTCTCAGCAAAATGGGGAATAAACTTACTATACCATCCCACCAGTCCAACAAATGCACGCACTTTCCTCTTCGTTGTGGGCACTGGATATGAGTGAATTGCCTCCACCTTTCCCACCTGAGGCTTAACCTGTCCTTGCCCCACCACATAGCCCAGATACTCCACTTGGCTCTGTGCCACTTTACACTTGTGGGGATTAATGGTAAGACCAGCAGATTCAATGAGGCTGAGAACATGGTGCAGGTGAGCCATGTGCTCCTCCCAGGTCTGGCTGAAGATAACCACATCATCCAGGTATGCGGCAGCAAACTCCGACACTCCCATCAGCAGCTGGTCCATGAGCCGCTGAAATGTTGCAGGCGCCCCCTGTAAACCAAATGGCATCACCTTAAACTGAAACAAGCCAAAAGGTGTTTTGAAGGCTGTTAGTTCTCTTGCTTCCAGTGCAAGGGGCAGTTGCCAGTAACCCTTACACAGATCAAGAGTGGTGATGAACTTGCCCCTCCCAACTCTTTCCAACAGTTCATCAATACGAGGCATTGGATAAGGGTCAAACCTGGAGATTGCATTTATATATCTGAAGTCAATGCAAAACCTCAAAGATCCATCCTTTTTTGGAACCAGCACAACTGGACTGCACCATTCACTCACTGAAACTTCAATAATTCCAAGCTCCAACATTAGTTCAATCTCCTTCTTGAGTTGTGGCACTAGCCGTTCAGGAATCCTATAGAACTTCCTGTGAGGAATGGCATCATCTTTCAAATGAATTTTATGTTGAACCAAAGTAGTGAAACCTGGTTTTTCCTGAAACAAATTCGGGTCCAGAAGAGGCCTTATATCCTCTTGCTGAGAAGGCTGGAGATGTGAGAGTGTGACTGAACTTGCCTCTGCGTTGCCTGTAGGAAAAAACTGCTCACCCTCCTCTCCATCCTCAACCACACGAGCCAGGAGCTGTTGTCTGACAGGCTGTGGATGTTTCGGCGCCTGGGCTGGACTATCCTGAGGCCACTGTGAAGTCGATGAGGGGTTTGACGATAGAGATGGCTGTGGCTGCACCAGGAACTCCTTCAACAAATTCACATGAAAGATTTGATATTTCTTTTTCTTTTCAGGCATGTACAGTTCATAGGTTACTTTACCCAAACATCTTGTCACTCTGTAAGGTCCCTGCCACTTGGCTAGCAATTTACTGTCACAAGTGGGAAGCAGCAACATCACCTGTTGTCCTGGTTGAAAAATCCTCTCCCTGGCCTTTTTATCATACCAGGTCTTCTGTTTGATCTGAGCCAACCTCATGTTCTGCTGGGCCAGTTCAGTCATCCGTTCCAGCTTCTCCCTCATTCGCACCACATATGCCACCACGTTTTCTCCAGCTGCCTTTGGGTTCTCCCAATGTTCCTTCAGCAAGTCCAGTGGTCCTCTAACTTGACGACCATACAGCAACTCAAATGGTGAAAATCCAGTGGAGGCCTGTGGCACCTCACGATATGCAAACAATAAGTAAGGCAGCCACTGGTCCCAATCCGATCCAGTCTCTGAAACAAACTTGCGTAGCATGGTTTTTAAAGTTTGGTTAAACCGCTCAACCAGTCCATCTGACTGGGGGTGGTATGGGGTGGTTTTAATACCCTTAATACCAAGCAACTGATAAACCTGCTTTAATAGCTTAGACAGGAAATTTGTTCCACAATCTGTGAGAATCTCCCTAGGTATACCCACTCTAGAAAAGAACTGTAAAAGGCAATTAGCAACCTGACGAGCTTTGACTGATCTAAGCGGGAAAGCCTCGGGGTAGCGAGTAGCATAGTCACATATTACCAATATGAACCGGCTACCACAGGAGCTTCTCTCAAGGGGGCCCACAATGTCCATTCCTATTCTGTCAAAGGGTGTATCTATGATGGGCAATGGCTGTAGCCTAGCACGAGCCACACCTTTGTTCGAGGATAGCTGACATATCTTACATGAGGAACAAAACTGCTGCACATGAGTGAACATGCCAGGCCATACAAAGCGAGAAGAGATCCTATAGAGAGACTTTTGAAAAGCAAGGTGGCCTGCCCATGGTATTGAATGACCCAGCTCCATTACCTTCTGCCTAAGAGACTGTGGTAGAGCTATGGCCTCAGTTTTTCCTTTACACTGGTAAAGAATGCCATCTCTCATGACATACGTGGCATCTGCCAGAACATCCACTTTGCCAAGCTTGTTCCCATTAACCTCAGAGACTCTGTCAAACCATGGTTTTAATGTTGGATCAGCCCTCTGAAGCCCTGATATATCTGAAGGAACATCAAAATCTACACTTTGACTTGGTCTTCCTGGCTGCACATTTTCTAACTTAGCTGAACCCAGAAACTTATCCCTTCTCCTCTCAGCTCTAGACTTAACTGGTCTACAAGGACCTGACTCCAGTTCATCATTATAAAATGGTAGCTCTTTAAGAGGATTAATAACTTTCTGTGCTCTTGTGGTCACATAACTGCAACTGGGTCCCGTAAACCCTGGGTCTAAAGTCAGGTCCAAGCCATAATTATTTGACTGGACCTCTTGATCATTAGCAATATCTTGAGTTTCAGCTTTTGCATTGTGTACCAAATCTAGCAAAGTGGGAACATCAAGCCCAAGAATGACTGCATAGGGCAACTTTGGTGCTAAAGCTACAGGCAAAAGAAATGTTTGGCCACCAACAGTCAAATAAACTTCAGCAACCGGATAATCTCTCTCATCACCATGAACACAGCTTATCTTAGTCTTAGCATCGCTCCATAGCTCTCTAGGTACTAAACTGGACAGAACTACAGACTGTGAGCTTCCTGTATCTAAGAGGGCTATTTCACGATGGCCATTTACAAGTACTGGTGCTGTTTGTGACAATTCATGAGCCGAAACTGGATGAGGGGGCCTAGGAACTGAACACAAAAGGGATGGCTTGCTGTGTGTAGTAGCTGGACAAGTATACTGAGTGTGACCAATCTGATTACATTGATAACATCTCACATCTGGCTTTGCACCTGCAGAAAATTTCTTGGAAGGATTGGGTTTACTAGGAGTGAAATGTCTGTTACCAGAATAATTCCTACTCTGACCTGTACCACCACCCCTTTCACCCCCATCAGACTTACTTCGAGCAGTGGAGAAGGTGTCCCGACCAAAGGTGATCCTCCTGGTTCCCGTTCTTGCTGACATGAAGGTCTCAGCTAGTTGTGCAGCCTCCTCTGCTGTCTTAGGGGCACGTTCCCTGATCCACACTTCCAAGTCGGGATTTACCATCCTGAGAAACTGCTCCATGATCATCACTTCAGAAAGGTTTTTCACAGTGGATTTCTCAGGTTTCACCCATTTATAAAACATGTCCTTCAGACGAACATAGAGTTCTCTTGGGGTTTCACCATGATGAACATCCAGGGACCTAAACCGTCGTCGATAGGTGTCCGCAGTTATCTCATATTTGGCAAGAATGGCATCCTTCACTTTGTCATAAGCTTCAGAATCTTTAATGTCCATGTGAACATAAGCACTTCGTGCTTTACCGGTGAGCAATGGAACTAGTCGGACAGCCCACTCTTCTCTAGGCCAACGGCAGACTTGAGCCATCCTCTCAAATGTAGTCAGAAAGTGCTCAATATCATCCTCTGCAGTGAGTGGAAGTAATTTAGGGTCTCTGTGGGTGGAAGGTTCCCGTCTCAGCACCATTTTTTGACTTGGGCCCTCATCTGGATCCTCTTCATCCTCCCCATACGTCTCATTTTCCATCTCATGTTCAGTCTGGTCCAGCTCCTGTTCCTCTCTCATTTCTCTTACTTGGATTTGGATCTGCTGAAATTGATGTTGCATACTCTTCCATCTTTGTTCTTGGCGAGCTGATTCTTTATCCATTCTCTGGTCTCTTGCCGCTTGAGACTGAATTAGCGACTTAACCATGTCAGCTAATTCCTCCAGTCTGTCACCTGGACCAGCTGTGGCAGCAGCTTCATTGTCTTCCTCCAGTTCCTTGGAATCAGTCTTTTTTCCACCTCTGGTCATCATATCTTCTCTCTCTTTTTTTTTTTTTTTTTTTTAAGCCCACACTTCTGACACCACTTGTCAATTTGGCCGACGATCCCAACAATCTTTTAAAAAAAAGGCGTGAGACTTGGGTCCATTTAAGCCTGGGATTGGCAAAATTTATTGGTATCTAAACCACAACCATCAACAACCTTCTAAAGAGCAACTAAGGGCTTTTATACCCTCCTGCTGCAGGTAATTAGCCGGAACCACCTGTTGACGTGGGACTAGACTATACAAGTTAACATATCCACAAAATATCTTACTTAAAATAACACCTGTAAAGCAAACATCATAAATCAATATTTACATATATACAAACTTAAACATAATCCACTTAATAATTTTACAGCATGCTTCAAATACACATTTAATTTATATAAACTACTTCCCACCCCTCTTTGTTAACATGGTTTGTTCCGAAACCTCTTAAACAGGAAATTAGGCCTACTTCCCCCTTTTACCTCTCCTGCCCTGCAATGAAGACAAGAGGTGAGTATTGCCATTTCCTTCTTGAGCTTATAGCTTTACACAATTAGACACAGATCAAAGTAAAAATGAGTATCAAAATGTTGTTAAATGTTAAAATACTAATTTAAGTTCTCTTTTCCCTGGGCAGGATGGCCAGTCCCCCTCTGCAAACAAATAAACACTTTTCTCTGTTTTAACATTCAATAAAACAATTAATTAATCTGTGTGGTCCTATCTGCCAAACATTCCAATAATATGTGCCAGACTTGTGGTGGTGATGGAACCACCGGTCTCCGTCACAGACAGTTTGTCAGACGTTAAGTCTGTTCACGTCCCCTTGGGTATAAGACACACATTTGGTAGACCTACAATGACAGACACCTTCACTGAAACCTTTTTCCTGATTATAATTCAGCCTAGTAGCCATAGGCTCGGAAGCACAAAATGTATGCCAAATGCCAGTGTGCAGTGCAATGAATAACATAGTGTACCCTGTGAGGGTTATGATACAAAATATAAGATTTGTTCTTCTAGAAATCAGTTTTTGTAAAATATGTCATTTCAAAAATATGATATATTCCCAAAGGTATAAAAGGTGGCATTTACTGCTATAGCTGAGAAAAATATCGACATTCTATAAAGTGTAGATTTACCATTTTAATACATACATTGCTGGGTTGGTCAGTTTATTCCTGAACTGAACCAGATTCTAGATTAGTGACTGGAAACTCAGTGGAGTTCTATGGTTAAAGTTTATGGCAGTGGCTACCTTCTTTCACACACATGAGAAATAAAATACTTGTGCACAGGAGTGCACTAAAGGGGAAAATGATGAAATATGGTTTCATACCCGTGAGGTATTCTGGGTCGGGCACAGGGTCTGACAGCTCCTCGTGGCACTGAACCTCCGTTGGCACCGATGCCACCACCATGCCATCTGGGAGCTGCTGTTCGATGCCTCGGGCAAAGTTCTTCTGCCTGGTGAGTAGAGAGATGAAAGGAGGCTCCTATTTAGAAACATTACAGTTCAGTTAACCAACAAGATTTAAAATGAAGGAAGGAGACAGAAAGGAAACAAGATAATAGTGCAACATAGGAGAAGCTGATTGGAGGTGGTGAGAGTGGGAGAACATAACGCCAGATTTGCAGTTTATAAAATATTTGTGTGTCTTTGTTACTGAAAATGTCAGTATATTAGAAAAAAAATACACATAGGATTGTTGGTCAGATGTTTCTGCTTTATGGACAATCTGACAGATCGAAGCAAACATTTAAGTGAATGAAGAGGCTCGAATTTAACAACAAGACCAGGACTTAAAGTCTAATTCCTTCTGTCTGTTTCTGTTGGGTCAGATGTGCAAAAAAAAATAAATACATTTGAAATTCTCAGTGATGTGTGCACTCTGCGCACACTTCAAAGACTGTGTGTGACAGTAAATAAAATATTTGTTTAGTCATTTGCCACTGTTACTGCCTGACTGTGCACAGTGTATAATGCTTTGAAGTCTGCACGGTGATACATATTCATAGGGTGTGTCCCAAACCGCGCACTTCTATACTTCGGACACTACATTTAAGTGCTTAGTGCGCTGACACAGAAATTTCAGTAAAAATTCAGTGCACTGAAAGTACCCGGATGCTGCCCTAAACTCGGCCAAAAATCTAGTGCGAAACGATGGACACTACACGCACTAAACGGACGCCATCTTGCTGACGTAGCGGAAGGGGAGGGACTTTCAACCAGTTTTTCAGAGCTCTCAGCCACCGACTAAGCGATACCGATGCAGGCGGAGGGTATTTTCAACTGTTGTAAGTATGAAGTTATTTGATCAAAATTCTAATATAAACTGCAGCATGCTTCTTATCTCTTCTATCCCTGATGACAGTTATGGATCTGATCATTTGTTGGAGGCTGCAGTAGAGTTAGCAACGTAAATGTTAGCAGTTTTATAGTCGATTTCGCGGATGTAGATGGGCTATAAGTGTTAAAAATGATTAATGCTATAGGTTCTGTGTGTTTATTCATGATTGTTGAACCTCCAGATTAAGCACTGCGGGGTCTCTGGTGTAAACGAAATGGTCCTTGATCTGAAAACTGATCTGGAAACACCGCTGGTTAGAGAACCGGCCCGTTTCCATGGTACCGCTGACTAAGCCGTAGCTGATTGTACATCACTTTAGATAAGCGTCTGCAAAGTATCCATAAAGTACATATACATAATAATGTTTGCTTTTATATAACCTGCCATTCTGTGTTCACCGTAGGTCACTTTGGCATCAAACTACAGAGCCAGCAGTGGCACTGAGACATTTACCACC
Organism: Melanotaenia boesemani; assembly: GCF_017639745.1. NCBI lineage: Eukaryota > Metazoa > Chordata > Actinopteri > Atheriniformes > Melanotaeniidae > Melanotaenia > Melanotaenia boesemani. The sequence continues at coordinate 12,441,986 of NC_055689.1, forward strand.
TGCGGGCTACGATGCTGCTGTGGAGAAGAGGAGGTGGCAAGAGAGAAATGTTTTAATAAAAAGTTTAAATAAAATGTTTTCTGCATCCCTGTTTTAGCGTCTTCATTACTGCATTTCATATTTTAAATGATGATTTCCTGTTGCCAGACGTGAACGGTATCAGTGTAAACACCAATGAAAACAGATGTATAATGTAAAGTACTTTAATTCAGTTAAGATGTCTTTGCATATTTAAAAGCTGTTTTTTAGTGTTTTAAATTGCACTTTATACTAACAAGTATGGGGGAGACATGCAAAGACACATGAACGTGTGCTGATGGTTTCTATTGTCAACTGAGATAGATTAATACAGTGGAGGCCGCGGTTCTTTGTTTCACTAATGAGGCCTTTTAAAAGGCATTTAATAGCTGGTACGTCACTACCGGTAAGTGCAAAATGTTAGTGCTCAATTTGGATTAGGACTAACTCACGATAGTGTGCACTACAGAAGGTAGTGCTTAGTGCGCACTACGCACTACCTTCCAGTGCACTCATGCAAGTGCGCGGTTTGAGATACACTCATAGTCACTTAAAAGGTACAACCTAAAATGGATTTCAATAACTTCTATGTCTTTACGTTTATTTTGTTGTGTGCGTGTTGTGCAATTTCATTGTTACTGTATTGGACAGATGTCTTTTTTTATCATCACCTTTCCGGTTAAACTTTATATGTCACTAATAGGTGCAACAGTGTCCATGACCATATGAGGGTGCAAAATCAGCAGGTTCTACAAAAACTGAGATTTGAACAGCCAAATCATAATTAGGCATAGCTTTTATCCGAAAACCTACAAAGTTATAGTACAGGTGAGTTTGTGTGTATCAAATCATTTCTCAGACCAAAAACATCATAAAATATGAGTAAAATAGGGGTGTATGGTAGGAACTGGGATACTTTTAAGGTGAGACCCTCTCTTGATATTTTTTATTTTTTATTTAACCTTTATTTAACCAGGTAAAAATGTTTGAGAACCAGTTCTCATTTGCAAACATGACCTGGCCAAGAGGCCCCAGCAGGAATAAATAACGTATATACATACAAACATACAGCTGTGCATACACAAGAACCACAACACAACAATACAAAAAATACACCTAACAACGCAGAGCAAAAACAAATATATAAAAATGAAAGGGGGAAGGGAGTAGGTTTCAGTATGTGGGACAGATCTATGTGAAAAGATAAGCATAAGTGAGAGTCAGCATCGTCAGCAGGAACAAGTGTAGACAATAATCTGTTAAAGTCTCTGTCTAAACAAGGAAACAGATATCAGAGATGGAAGTTTAAGAGTGTTCTGCGGTGTGTTCCAGTCATTTGCAGCGGAAAAGTGGAAGGCGTTACGGCCGAAAACAGAGGAAGTTTTGGGAATAATGAGCTTAATAAATTCGGATGACCTGGTGTAATGAGTGCTGTGAGCGGAGTGGAGAAGAGATGACGGATAGATTTAAAATCGGAACTTTATAGATGTGGTGGAAATGGACAGAGGTTATAGAAGAGGTTAACAGAAGGTGAAAGATGAAAGCTAGAAAGATAAATCAAATATAGATAAAACGGCAGACTGCAATACGTAGAATTTGTACTGACAGATTATCACAAACAGATCAATATACACTAATAATCACACAAAGTTGTGTATATGGAGGTGACTAACTCAAATTAAGCACATCCTTTTGCATCATGTTGATTGTTTTAGGGGAAATTGGCTCATATTCAGTCTGAAAGCAGGCATGTCATTTATTTTACTAAATGTGACTTCTGGTTGAACTCACTCATTCTCACTCTCAAAGTCACTTACATTCACAACAGCTATTGTTTTACTCCTCCAGGAATCCATAGTTATTTTGACCCTTGTGGATCACAATAATGAAAGCTTTTTGTAACCTTGTATATTATACGGAAGTAATTGTTTTATTGAATGTTGTTGCCTCAAGGCAGCATTGATCAGCTTTTCCGTTCTGATCAATTTGGAGTGGAAACGATTAAAAAGAAACATGTTAGATGCTATATCCATAACAGATTACATGGCTGGCATTCTTGCAAATAAAGAATGGTTTTGAATATAATAAACAAGCTAAATGTGCCACTGATAGGTTGACTCTCTTCACCAGAGTTCTGTTTCCAGCCCTCTGCTGTAAAAGGTGCTGGTTGCTATTGGAAACCAGCTTAATGAGAGTGGTGAGACTGGACACAAACCATAACAGCCATAAAACCAAAACCATGGCTTACAGCATATTAACCGCCTTGTAAAACTCAAAAGATATGCAGAATGTTTGTAGGATTTTATTTTTTATTTCATTCAGTTTCTTTTATCGATCCATTTGACTCAGTTGGTGCTTCTTTCACATATAATATGATGCGTATGGGTTTAACCAAAAATCCTAAAAGCAAACTAACAACTTCACCAAATTCTCAGAAGTCAAATTTAATGTGTGTCTACAAGAAATTGTCTTCAACTTCTCCTCCAGGGAAGTCTGGCTGACTTTAATGTTTGTTTATGCAGCATCTGACTTGCCACTTCTTTTTAGCAACAAAAATGAAATAATATACAGAAATGAAATAATAGAAATGCAAAACAAACATTATTTTCTATGTTTAGAAACTGCTAGATGAATGATTCATTGCTGCTCTACCATTGCTACTTGCTGTATGTTTTTCTGCAAGTAACCATATCTGACACAAGTTATTTAATTAAGCAAGTAAGACTGAGAGCAACTGAATTAGATTAAATGGATGTTTTTCCTCAGTCACAGCCCACTTCACAATAAGTGTATATTTATTAAAAATAAGTGTTGATGGTCTTGGGCCTTGTAAACATGCATTTTAGTGGTCATTAAAGCTACATGAAAGGTCTTTGTGCTTCACATTGCTGACAGTTTTCCTGTTAATATAAACTACATTCCACGCACTACATAATTCGTGCAGTGTTCGAAGGGCTGAGCTGATGGGGAAAAAAAGTAAAGGAAATACAAATATTTACAAATCTCAAACTGCTGCCTGTGGGAAAGTCACAGCTTTGGAAGAGCAAAAGCCACTGGCTGCAGTACAGACAGTGCTGGAGTGCTTGTGTCAAATACAGAGTAAAAATAACATTATGTTTGCATGGTCATGGTGGCCACGGGTGAAACGGTAATTAGAAATCTGTTAATCAAGGCAGGGTGGGAAAAGGGTAAACTATTCTGGCAGTTCTTCATGCAACCCAAAACATTGGTGTGATGTAAACAGAGTGCTGGAAACTGCATAGAAACTGTGGAGGATCAAGATAATCACAGTAATCATGATGCTCTTGTTCCATGTTTTCCCTAAAAGCCTGATGAAAAGTATCTAAAAAGGTAAAAGTTATAAAAAGCCTGAGGCAGTTAAATTTGAGATAGAATCACTGGCAGCATGCTCTCCATGGTTTTCCGGTTTCTCTTTTTGCTGCAGAGCAAAGCTGTTGGCTGGTTGCAAACTTAATGTTGGGGGTGTTTTTGCCCTCGATTTGCTATTCCATGAACATCTACTGATGCACGCAAATCTGTTGCCCTCGTCTATGCTTATAGACCTTCCCTGGTGAAGACAACAGCCAGCGGGGGTGACGATTGCCCTTGCGAGACAGGATCAAAAACAACCCCTAGTCCTAGTTGAAATAAGTTTTTTGAGTTCATGGAAATTCAGTGTTAAAAAGGCACTCAACACTCAGTGAATGCATGGATGTTGACACACACACATGGATGTTTTGCACTTCTCAAAAAGATTCATATCCATTAAATGCTATTATCGGTATTTGATTGGACCCCCTCAAAAAAAGTCATTAGCTACAACAGCAACAAATAGTTGATCTCAACATTTTTAAAGAAAAGCAACTTTAAAAAGAACCACACAAGAATTACAGCAGGTTCTACAACCAACTTTGAAAGGCTGTGCACACATCCGCCAAGAAAATAACTGAAGCATTTACGGGAAGAGTCTTCGGTTTAGATTTTCTGTCTGCATTTTCTGCACAATACTATATGGATCATCAGTTTGCACTGAAACGTAGCTTGTTCTGAGCTGCACCCCCAAACAACAAACAACATTGGTCGGGATTTTATTACAGCAGAGTCAAACATCTGTCATTTTTCCACTGAAAGTAATTATGCATGATTTCAGCTGTCAGTTTAACAAAGCACACAAATTGGGAGCGTAATGACTGAATCTCAGTTGTTTTGCAGAGGATGGTGATTTTTCTTTTAGAAGCACGCTAAGTGGGACATGGGCCTGGTTCCTTTCATTGCATTCATGTCTGACAATTTTCACAGCTAATTTTGTTAGTGGATGACATGTAACATTTAACAACCATCTGGCACTGTGAGGATGTCATAATTCATTTTTCTCTCTTGAAGTTCAAGGAACTTCTTGTAAAACTGCCAAAACTTACTGAAGTCATTCTCTTTCTTTTTCCTGTTTCATAAACTATTTAAATGTGACATGTGACAACACACTTGGACACTTTTGTTTTGCATCAACAACCCTTTCACTTTTGTCTCATTTTCCTCTCGGTGATTCCCTCCATGTTTACGCCCAATAAACTCGCAGCTTTCAATAAGAGACAATGTCGGCCACCAGAACCCCCCTCCCCCTCCCACCCCCGCAACTTTCATTAGTCTGTAGCAAACATGTTTCATATTTTAATTAACTGCCTCATTTGAAGTGTTTCTCTTGAGGGTGTCATGTTTAGGGTGTGGTTCAGCAATCTGAGTCGAGCCAAAAATTAAAGATGAAGGTGAAAGGAAAATGATGCTCACACAAAATAGTAAGGACAGAAGGGTGGGGGTTGTCAGGTAGGAGCGTGGTCTTAATCATTGATCCCGAGCAGCAAACAGAATGAGAACAAAGGGCACTAAAATATTCATTAAAACCTGCTCTGAGCTTGTAGAGGAAGAGAGGACTAAAGAGAGGAATCCTGAGAGGAGGCGGGGGAGGACAGTTAGGAGTAATGAGAGGAGGTTAGCTTTTTAACATCTTATTACTGGAGTCCACTAGCTCCCACAGAGACAGAAAGACAGAGACCCTGTCACTGAGCTCATAATTCCAAGTCAGATCATTTCGAGCTCGGTGCTCCCCGAGATGACGCTCTGATAGGACGTCCTTCCTGGGCACAGGCGCATGTCTCAGGTTGCTTTGCAACCAAAATTATCTTGTGCCCGCCAAGCCAGCTGCTCATGACAGGAAATGAAATGAATAAACTTTGTGTTATTTTTCCAATTGAAGAAAACAACCTCACTGCACAGGGAGGCTGGGATCCATTTCCCTCAGCAAAGAAAATAAAAAAAGGGCTGGTGAGCTTAAAAGATGAACCATAAGGGAATCATGTTGGGTGGGAAACTCAGGCCTGTGTGTGTGTGTGTGTGTGCATGAGTGTGTGTCGATGCTCTTGGGAGATGCAGCTGAAAATGCTGCAGCTTTGTGTGTGAACGTTTGAGTGCATGCGTTTATGTGCAAACCTGTACAACCTGGCTCCCTTTTTTTTTTTTCTTTTTCTAGGTGAAAGAAAAACCTGCACACCACTTGCACCCCCCACCCCCACCCCACCCCACCCCAACCTCTGCTGCTCCTCCAGGCAGTTGAAAGTGCAAAAGCACGAATTCCTCAGCACGCACGCACGCACACACACACATACACACAGACATAGAAAAACAGTCATACATCCCGGATAAATAAAACATTAGCAGAAACATCCATTGACTTCATATGTGTTTACATTTTTTTGTCCATCTGTGGATGAAAGGGGGGTTTTGTTTGAGGAGAAGGTGGGTTGAACAAAAGAAAAAAAGGTTATGTTTTAGTGAGGAAAAACAAAGAAAAAAAAAGGGATTTTGATACTTTTATTTATAAAAGTTAACATGGTGATACATGCTTAGAGTAAGAGAAAAATAACAAAAATAACAAACCTCCACTGGTGGTTAAACAATATTAAATTTTGACTCCTGCTTTTGACTGAGTGATAGAGACAGATGCTTTGTGCCACTCCAGCACAGCGGGAATGGGGTTTCTGAAGAGGTGCCAGTAAACATCACATGAAGGTTTCCTTTCTCTCCCTCCCTCTGTCCCTGCTCCTTTTCTCAAAGGCAAGCAGGATGTCTAATCAGGATGTGTGAGGACGTGGGTCACACTGCTGTTTCACTTGCATATTTTAGTAACTAATGACTAAGTCAATAGCTGTTTGCAAAACTGCATCTTTATTCCCACTAGAGGCTGATGAATAGACGTGAATGTTGCACAACTTGATAGAATTCTTTGAGTAGAGGTTTTTAAAGAGAAGACAGTTAATTGTTACCATGGTAGTCAGAGATAAGACCTGGCATGAATAAAAACAAGAATAAAAATTGACTATTTTATGGTTAACATGCCCTCCGTAAACACCTTTTAATGTGTTGTACACTATAAGAATGGGTAGCACTGAAAACTGCAGTATCACAGTCAACATGCTGTAACAAATCTCAAGCTGCTAAAAATGTTCTGAAGTAATTGTTTTGGGCTTTGAAACACCAAAAATGGGTTGGAATTTTAAATCCTCAGTCTGCTGAGGATTTGAATATCCATAAATATCCATCCCAGTGGATCAAGTTGGGCCATGAAAAGTGCAGCAGAGTTTTCCTGCTAGCTTAGGGGACTAAAACTATTGTAGCCAGGCTTTCATTTAATAGCTAATAGCTGAAGCTATTTTCATTTTAAATTAAGAAAATAACTGGAAATCAGACGCTGACCAGTCCATTGACAGGCTTGCTAGTTTCTCCACAGGATGGTGCTACAGACTATGTTGCTTGTTTAATTCAATAGAAGAAGTAGTTGTCCAACTGGAAGCAAACAAACAAACAAACAAACAAAAAAAAATAACATAAAAACAAAAACATAGACATGGGGGAAATAAGGAGAGCTGTTCTTCAGGAGTTGTATCTTTGAAAATATTTTGGATTTAATCAATTACATCTTGGAAAGGGTCAGTCAGTCAGTTTATTGTTTGCAGGTATACTGGAGCTTATAGTTTGCGTTGTCATATGACATCTGTTATGTTGGTTACATAACTCCTAATTCCCATATCTTCTTTTAAACAAGAAAAAAAAATAATAATACAACTAATAATGGATTTTTTTTTTTTTGCCAATTCCATTTACCTTTATTGTATTTATGTCTTCTAAATGTGACTTTAAAAAAATCAGGGAACATGGCTGTTAACTTTATTAGAATTTACTTGGTTGAGTTAAAATACATTAATTGACAATGCTAAGCCAGTACGTCAGACAGAGGAATTAAGTGTCATTGATTTGTTTTGTTCAAAACTAAGAGTAAAGGCTTCCATGTTTAATCATTTATGTCAACAGAAGCCGATGTGACATGATGAGAGTGAAACATCTAGATCTCAAATGATGTTACTACCTTTCAAAACTCTAAATGTTTACACTCAAAGTCCATTTCTAAGAAAGTAAAGTAAGAAAGTTTGGACTTTCTACACAAAATGTACTGAACACTGACTTGTAAACATAATTAATCATTTTCTTCTAAAAAAAAATATCTTACACAAAATACAGGCCATCCAGCCAGAGTAAATTATCCAAGTGTTTAAAGTGGATATTTCCTCTTTCCAAGCCTCATTCATGTTTTTTTATGGACTGAAACCTCTGAAGAACCAAAGGAGACATTTAACGGCTGTAACAGTTACACTTTATGCGGTGCCTTTCTGTGTTTGCAATATATTTTGACTCCCATCTAATATTTTAACCCATTAAGAATAGATGCAGAATTAGTGCACCTGTGTTCATGCATATGGGGTGCCCCAAGTCACACAGTAATGGATTAAATCGCAGTTTTGCGATATCAAGACATTTCTCATGCAGCTCTGTGAGCAAGTCCTTCTTGCAGTGTGCCATTAAATTTGACATTCAGTTTCCATGGGGACAGATTTGCCATCTCTTGCTCTGCATGCAATTCCTGTAGGCATATTCCAAATTAAACAAATTGTTCCAAAAGTTCTATTTATGTCCCTGCAATAAACTGAATGCTCTGAATATACTAATACCAGAGCACAAACGGGTCTCTCGTATGTAGCTGTGATGCCCCTCTTCCTGTGACTTTTATTTAATTTTACATTCAAGCGTTCATCTGGTCCAATTAAATTCAATTTCAGCACACCGGCTCCTGGTCAGCATTTATTTGCTAGCTGCTATTTCTCATAATTAGGCCCTGCATTAACCATGCCTCCCAGCAGAGTCTTCCTTCCTCTTCCACAACCTCATCGGCACAGGAAGCATTTGGTGTTTGTCAAAGTCTGGCTCAGACAGTGCTCTCCATTCACAAGCATTTTCAAATGAGATCAGAGCATTTGAGATTTAGATTCTTGATGATATTAACTTTCCTGCCTCATCCATCCCTCCCTCTATCAGACTCTGGTGGTGGTTTCCTAAGTGGGTGCTTTGCCTCCGGTGGCTGAATCCTTGTACAGCCCACATTTAGTTCCGGAGATGCCTTCACTGACCTTCTGGCTTCCTGGGTTCAGTGCAGATGATTGCAGCATGCAGACCGAGATAATTAACCGCCTTCAAAGTACTTTGTCCGCATCAAACCCTGGACAAATAATTAAAGGGACACAGCTTGACCTGCATGATTTAAAACATAAGCCTCACAAAGAGTTACCTTGTTCTTTGAGCATTTGCCTGAGATTAGGGGAGATGTCTTGTTTTGTTTTTATAGAGGACAATCTCAGACAGGGACAAGTTTTATTATCACCATTCTCTAGTTTATAGGAAGAGAACCAGCATAAAATCTACCACAGAATCATTGGCCCATCATGAGTAACCTTTGCAGATGTCGATTCAATCTGATATGCTTTCACGAGCTGTGGAGATATTTTGGTATTGTGTGACCTGAACCATATTCCACCCTGAGAAAATCCATAAGTAATGTGCTGTAAATGGTTTCTCTGAAAGCCGGGGAAATTAAACATGACAACGGAGCTGTCCCTGTTCGTAGAAGACTTCTGACTAAATATAGACCTTTTTAGCTTGTGATCTTCTAAGTAAATATCTATTCACAGTCATTTCTTCATCTCTTCCTCTTTGATGTCATATTCACAGGTGAATAGAGAAATATAAAAAAATACCAATACAGTAGTTTGTGTTCATGAGCTGTATTCCTCTATAATATCAGTTTTTAGATGTTGGTGTGCTTTAATTTATCCCAGTGAGTGTCTTTACACTGTTAACCTGAGGTTATAGCTGTGTGTAGCAGCATATTAACTTGTTCTGGTTTTGTGATCAGAGACAAAGAAACATTGTTGGATCATTAGCTGGATGCACTGTTGCAACGGGTGTCTGACTAAACAACTCAGTTCTGAAAGACAGATTCACTCTGCAGGCATGTTTCCTATTTTGGTAAGGACTCAAACTAAATAGCGCTCTGGGATCAAAATTCTTGGCATTGTGTTCTAAAAATTAAGCAAATTGCTGTGAGGGGATGTTTGAACTGGCACATCCTGAATACTCAAAACAAGGATAGTCAGGGATTCTTTTTTTTGTTTTTTAATCTTCTGATACTGATACAATTTTCTGAACAATTTTTAACTTGTCCTGATTTTTTAATAATAAATTTATAAATGTCTATCAGTGTTAACGTTCCTCTTCCTTTAAAAACAACTTAGTGCACCAGGCTGTAATGCAAATAAAAGGAAAAAGTGTGTTTACCAAGTGGTAACCTCAGCTAGTAAAATGTGATACCTATGCGAAGTGCAAAAAAATTGCAGTTCACCCCTCATCCGCTAGGGACTGGCTCCAAAACAGAGCAAATCCTCTGTTTAAAGCCTGGTAGAAAAAATTTAGGATTTTAGGATTTTAGGATTATTAGGTCAAGTTTACCTTGATGACAACTGTGAGGCGGATCAACTGTTTTTCAATTTGTTATGCACACAGTGCAGAAATAATGTTGTTATTTAATCTTGAAATCTGGCATAATTAGGAGTGTGTACTTTTGATTGACAGGTATCCAATGCCCGCGGCAAGAAAGGAGAATGCTGCACAACCGCAGTTTTTAGCCGGCTAACAGCGCGTCTTAGCTTGAGCCCGTCTACCTCCGTTAGCTGGTTAGCTACCGCTAGCTCCGGATTAGCTCGGTTAGCACTTAGCTACAGGCAGCCCAGAGTTTGATGGGTGTCAATCATCCACCTTCACAGTCTCTCTCTCAGCTCCACCTCTTTGCCCCTTTTTTAATTTTCCAGGAATGACAACACGTGTGACGCTGCCAAGATGGCGATGGTGGGAACCGCCCAATGAGCTTCAATTCAGCTCTTCAGAAACCTACGGGTGACATCACAGAAGATCTTTTATATACAGTCTATGGTGTATACAGATATACTTTGAACTTTAGTTCAAAATAAACACGCTGGAATATATAGTGCAACAAGTTACTTAAGTAGTGAAAGTTTTTAGCATAAAGTTTTTAGGATAAACTTTGTGCCACTGGGAGCAAATCTGAATTCTTTATATTTGAATATAAATCATTCAATTTGAACCTGAATATACCTGTTTGAATAATTGGTTTAAAAACTGAATCCAAATGACCATATTTGATATTGAATCTTTGTTTTTTCAGTGTGTATTGTGGTAAAGTTGAAACATTTGTTTCAATTGAGTATTCATCCAACCATTCATGTTTTAATGACACAAAACAACTAAACGATGTCTAAAATACAAAAAGGACCTAATCTTCCAAGGTTGCGCCCTCCTCTGGCATATGAAGGTCGCAGAAAGAAGAACAATAAAGGGGCTTGATGATACATGATGGTTATTGCATTGATTATTTAATATCAAAATGGAACAGATATGGAAATATATATATATATATATATATATATATATATATATATATATATATTTATATACACAATATTTCTATGTGTTAAAAAAACAATGACACATTTATTGATATCAATAGGCTATATTACGGCAACTACCGCTACAGAAACGGCAAGTGCCATTGCAGGAACGGTAGCAAGAGTGGCTGGCCTGGATCTCAGTGTCTCTCCATTTCGGGACGCAGACTGGAGGCTGGAGGTCTAGAAGTGATGCAACACTAATGAAACACACAAGAGGTGGATTTCCTTTTATTTATTTATTCTTATACAAAGTTTTTTTTTAAATTGTTGTCCCAATTTCTGTCAAGACGGTCTTTATTTCCAGTAACTCCTTGTCTACCTGGTTAAAAGCGGTGATTATGTCCCTCTGCACTGCCCACTCAGCTGGAGCACCCAGCAACTAGAAAAAAATATTATTTAACGCTAAATAAACTGGAGCCAATCTCAGATGTATCTGTACATATATTTTATAAAATAAAAAAAATTACCGGCATCATTACTGTCATTTAGCAGACACTTTTCTCCAGTGCTAATCACCCATGTAAGATTTGAACTTCGGTCTCCCGACTGGGATATCAAGCCGTATGTTCCGATACCTCTGGCGCGTCATCCCTTCTGACACTGTTATGACAACCTCAGCCACCTGCTGCCACTATTCTGCCTTTCTGACACAAGCAATGCCCACGCCGTGCCCACCAATTAAACATTTTTACGTTTGTCAACATGGTCCATCAGAATATCAGTCTCACACCCTGAAAAAATCCACTTTTTCCCTCCTTTTCTGCTGCCGAGCCATCATGGAAATGATGTGATGAATATGCATTACAGCTGTCCACCTGACCTTTTATAGCCACCTTGTGGGCGTGGGAAGGCGTTCCTTCACATGCGCAGCCTTTAGAATTGATTCCGATTTATAAACGGAAACAGGCGTAGGATGTGCGTGCGCACGCTTTGATAAATCTGAAAGTAGAAGTGCGCAGCATTTCCTTTTTGCGCCGCAAATGTCACCTGTAGTTTGCTTTGCAGTTTGATAAATGAAGCCCCTTGTTAGCAGTGTTGGTAGTAAGTTAAGGCAGCGGACTCTCCCAAAATTGTAATAAAAATCCCAGTCCTCTACAACTCACAGCTACTAGTAACGTTACTGTGAGCCCAATAAACTTATAGTGGCGGCTGTGCTCGCTTGCAGTCCCTCCACACATGTCTGTTTATCACCTGAAACAAGGTTGCAGATAATATCGATATGGAAATAGTCTGTAATAGTAGAAGTATTTGTGTGTGTATGAAAGAGAGAGTAAAATTCAGTTAGTTTTATTGCAGGGAAGCATGTTGAGGGGACGGCTAGAGAATAGCTGTTGTGTGTTTGATTAGGCCACATGAGAAGCCACAGAAACTGACAGCAAAGAAGTGTCTGTCACAGAGAAAACCTTCGAGCAATAATGGCTGTTTAACTTCCAAGTTAGTTTACAGTTTTCTGTGTTGATTGAGAGATCTCAAGCAGCAGAAAATGGCATATTGTTAGATGAAGTATATCTGGAAGCTGTCGTTGATTCTTGTAAAGAGGAGCAGGATATTTCTGTTCAAGACATATATAGGATAATGGCATCATAAATCCTAGGCGAACTGCAGGGTGTTCAGGGATGAATAGTCTCTCCTATTGCTATTGTATTATTTTTTTCAGCTACAGTAACATTAATTGTTGGTATTGTAGCAGCCTAGTTTTGAATGACAGGGTCCCTGCTATCACATGTAGAATCAGATGGCAAGAAGCTGCTCTTCGCACCACAATCTGGTGTTGCTCAGTTGGGACTACTTGAGTTGAAACTTACCTTTCTTTGCAAATTTTATTTAACTTTGTTTTATTTACTTTATAAAACTTCCGGAATTTATTTATTTTTTTATTTAAAGGTTCAGTTTACTTTATAAGCCATGCTGCTGCCCCTGGAAACTTCCTGCACTCCTTGTTTGTTTGTCAAATAAACATATGCTTAAAAAAGTTTGAATTATTTAAAATCTTGACCACTAATAATCAGTATCCGCCCTGAAAATATCGGTCTATCTCTCATCAAGACAAAAATTAAAAGTCGTGATCCTTACCAGGTCCTAAAATTAGAATGAAGGTCGCAGAAATGAACACATGACATATTATGAGATGTCATTATTTCTTTAGCGATAAGTAAGCTAAATGCTTAGGTGAATAGCGGCCAGGTGCTGCTAATCAAATCTGTTTGATTAACTGATCATCAGCAGGTGTGAGCACCTCTATAAAAAGCAGAAGTTACTGCCTTTGGCTGGCTTAAAGTATTCAGGTGTGTGTGGCACACTACCAATAAGTAAAGAAATAATGATCTCAGAGAAGCAATTACTGCTGCCCATCATTCTGGGAAGGGTTATAAGTCCATTTCCAAACAATTTGGAGATCATTACTCTACAGTAAGAGAGGTTGTTCATAATTAGGAAACAATCATGGAAGGGCAGTAAACTTTCTGGGAGTGGACATCACAGAACATTCACAGGAAGGTCAGAGCACACGCTTCTCAAACACATTGTAAAAACCCAACAACTACAACTCAGTTAGCATGTTTAATGTTAAAGTTCAGGACTACATAATTAGAAAAAAAGACTGAATAAGTGTGGTGGTTTTAGAAATGTTGCCAGGAGAAAGCCTCTACTCTCTTTATAAAGAACATGGCAGCAGAGTTTAGCTTGTAGATTTGAACCTGAATAAATAAGGATTTTATAGCTGTGTCCTTTAGACTGACAAGGCCAAAGTAGAGATGTTTGGCCACAATGTTTGGCGCCACGTTAGGAAACAAAAACAGCATATCAGCACAAACGTCCTACGGACTGTCAAGCATGGTGGTGGAAAACTGATGATTGGGTTTGTTTTGCAGCCATAGGATCTGGATGTCTTATAATAATTTGATTAGACCATGAACAGTGTTCTAGTGTCAAATATGAAACCATTTGTTTGACAGCTTTATCTGTTATGCTTTTTTTTTTTGTTTTGTTTTCTATATTTAAATCAGACATCCAAATATTTACTACATTATTTTCTGGACCATGACTATCACTCCAACTTTATCCTCATTTTATGTATTTTAAACATCCACTTGAGCCTTTTCAAACTAATTTATCCAAACAATCTTAAAATATCCTAACAGACAATGATCTATTGCAATGGAGCCACACCCCCAAAGCCTTCCTAATGGTTTACCTGCTGATACAAATGGCAGAAAAATGTTCACACAGGCTTCGCTTTAACAACAGCTTGTGTGTTTACCTGAATGTGGCCTTTAGAATCTGTCCGGAGGTGCTTTCCTTGGTGTGGTTGTTGTATCCGTAGAAAAGGTCTCCAAACACAGTCTGGTTTGCAGGGATATCTGTTGCTTCACCACAGTCTATACCCTCAGTGCAAGCTTCAGATAGCGGCAGGCACGACCTTCCATCAGGACCACGCTTGTAGTCCTCAATGCACCTGGAGTGAATGAAATTATACAAATTTAAGTGATTAGAATTAATTGTTCCTGCTTTTCATGCCTTAATTAATTCATTGAAGTATCTTCAGGACACAAATAATTTACCAAAATCATACCAAGAACCCATTGACTTCAATGCCTTACAATTTGGGATGCACTGATTTTGGCCAATTCCGATATCCAATATTAATTTAGTTGCTGTGGCCGATAACAGATATTGTCTGTCTGTCTGTCTGTCTGTCTGTCTGTCTGTCTATCACACATATATCTATATATGTGTGTATATATCTATATCTATATATATATATACATGTGGAAAACATCAACTTCTGTGTTTTGCATTAAATGCACACTTGCCACACCATTTTGTGTATTAAGGGGAAAAAACACCGGATTTGTGAAAATTTATGTTCTTGAGTTGTGTGGCTTCCATCAATCTTGTCTATTGTGCAGTGAAAGACAGTGATGGGACCCAGTTTGTGGATATATGTTCGCCAAAATTATTTTTTCAACTAATGCGATCAACTCTGTATAGATAAAGTCAGAAGCAGACTGCTGAAAGTATAAAGTATAAATTAATGCTAAATATACAAATTTAGCACTGCTATTCAGCAAGAACACTTGATTTTAATTAGGGTTGAGAACTAGTAACACTGGTGTCAAACTGCGGCAGAGTACTTTCTTATTGAAGTCACAAGAGGCCAATCTGATATGAAAGCTCTGTTCTTGTTAAGAACAAAATATTCTAAGCAGGCATACAGGCATATCAATGATCTGTGTCATTTTGCCACCAATGTGCTAATCTTCAGGGGGTGGGACCTGGTAGAATGGAGTGTGGTGTTACATATTCACTTAGTGCTCAGTTTTTCTCACCTGAATCTGTACTGAATAAACCTTCATCTGATGTATCCAAAATACCCTTCATTCAAATGGCAAGTACTAACTAGAATTCCATTCCTCAGATGTTCCCTTCTGCATTTTGTTGGGTAAAGATAGCTAAAACTCAGACCTCACAAGTCACTATAGAAGCATTTTATCAATTCCACTCGACTTACACAAAACGACTCCATTTCTAAAGGGAGCTGGAGGCCATAGACATCCTGGTGTGTAACACTCAAAAATTAACCAAAGGCACACAAGGTAAAGAAGTGAAACTGGGGGATGGGGTGGGGTAAGGAGAGGACAATCTTTCAAGGATTTACACTATAGGAGACCATCTCCCCCAAATAGCAGATAATGAAAAGCTAATGCCAGCCTCCGATGAGAAGTGGAGGATTAGCCACATCTCCATTATGGGAAGAGACAACAACAAAAACGCCGCTGTTGAGAATTAAAGCCGCACTTTGTATCACCCGCTTATATAAATTTGACATAAAACACCAGGCTTGCAGCATGATGTCTAATGGTAAGATGACAAAGGACTGCTGTGTTCAATTAGAAGAGTGTTGTTCATGGAAATGCTTATGTTTCGTGTTTACAGATGATCAAAAACTGACCTTGGCAGCTTTCCATATTCATACAATGTACAGGCCTGCATGTTAGTACCACCACTGAAAGTTGATTGGCAGAGAATATAAACACTTCTAGCATTTCGTTCAGTTTTAGGTCAAAGCTCTGCATATGCACGCATGTTTTGTCATTCTGGCTGATTAGAGCCCTGCAAAGATTTAACAACTAATTAGGCTGAAGGAAAGTGGCAAGATGAGGTCACAGACTTGTGACAGTGAAACCAGCTATGTTTTTAACAACTATTCTTCCTGTAACAGCAGAGTGATCTTATACTTATCACATCCAGAAACCTTATGGTTTGTTGTCTACTGCTAAGTAACCAATTCACTGCCAGTTGTCCTCCATGAAAATTTAAAAAAAAAAACTCTGATAAGAAAAAAATATCTTACCCTCTACACTTCTCTCATCCAAAACCTTCTTTCAAACATATCATAATAAGCACATTTTCTACTCAACACTTGCATTTCTACCTGGCATTGTTCCTCCTGTTGCTTTCTATTTTCGGTACAAGCATCTATGATGCTGACACATAGTTCACTTACTAGTTTTAGGTCTACATAAAAGCAATAATTTAGCTTCTCTTTGGGAAATTTGAAGAGAAAATCTGCCACAGTACATGGAGCAAACTGGACACCAGTATAGAATGAATTGCTCACACATCCAAAAAACAAAAAAATATTATATGTGAGTAAAATTGGTGTTTAGTGGATTTAGTTGAAGGTAAAATGGTTTTGCTTTAGTAAAGGGGTTAGGCTTAGACAGACTGACACAAAGACAAGCAGACAATGACAAATTTGACAACCAGAAATGGAAAGCTCTAATCTTCTATTGGACTTTTCTTCAAAATGCACTACACCCTTTATCATTCTTGCAGCCCAAACACACTTTTTTTTACGACAACAGCATTCTGTAACAGAGACAGTGGCAATGTGCCCTGACATGCTGCTAAAATTGCTCGAGAACAGTTTGGGGAACGCAACAAGGAGCCTGTAGTGTTGATCCTGCACTTCAAACTCCCGCAAATCCCAATCTGATAGCATATCCATGGGATGTGGGAACAAGATCAAAACCAGACGGATCCCACAGGTTCCACGGATCAGCTGCTTGCATCTTGTTGCCAGAAACCACGGGACAGCCACAAAGGTCCTGAATTCTCCCATGTGTTGGGGCCATGAGGCACCTATCACAATATGAGGGATGTAATGTTTGTAACCGAGCATGCCTCAATGACCTCAATTTTGGATTGAGATAGAAAAGATCCAACTGACTTTGATTGGGGGGTTCAAAGAGTGTACAGAAGGCACTGGAGGTTTCATAAATTGTTGATGAGAATGAAAAACATGCCGATTAGATGCCATTGCTGAACACTTGTGGTGAAAAAAATACAGTTTTTCCCCATGATGCAAATGATTAGACTCATGCTCATTTATACACATTTCTGAATGGATTCGTTATTTTTGCAGTTGAAATTTAAGCAAAGTGTTTTGTAACTTGTGTTTAATCTATATATAATCTATAAGATGAATATCTAACTTTTCAAGCCCATCTAAAATAGTATTTTCAATAACTTCACAACAAAGATCATGAATAACGTGCGCAACACTGGCAATATCCAAGTGACCTTGAGCTTCAAGGGGGTAGTGGCAGATTTTAAAAGGGTAGCACTTTATGCTAGAAGACAGCTTATAATTTTTGATAAATATCAGCTATAGGAAATTTGCTGTAAGTTAAAGCCTTACTACTAAACTTTGTCAGATTCTTACACTTTGACCTCTAAACAAAGGGTAATTTTACATCCACCTTGATTCCTGTCTCCTCTCTGAGCTCTCTCCAGCCAGTAAAAGTCAGTCCACTGTCGAATCTCGTCTTATATTTTGCTCTGTCCCTTGTTTTCTTTCTTTTCCTCGTTCCCTCTGATGATGTCCTGCTGCATTGCTTTGCTGACCTAACCATGGTGTATTTTTAAAATGGTCAGTGTGTTGATATCCAGTTGCTAGCTTGTGACATAAAGCAAAACATAGCTGTCACATGATGCCCAGGGCTGGAACAAAAATTTGTGAAGTGCAGTTTCTCATCCATATCTATATCTTATATATAAGTCTGCAGATAAAGATGACTCAAGGGATGTGTCTAATTTACAATTAATAAAAGTCAGAAACAGAGTTTTAAGTTTAAAAACTTATGAGGTTTGGCTTTAAAATAGCCACTCTAACAGTAATCTGAGTTAGATCAATGAAATGAGACTGATTATTTTGTATATATATTTGCCTCTGGTTCAGTAAAACTTGCTCAGATTAAATTTTAAAGTTTTGGAATCTGTGAGATGTGAGCTTTCAGTAGAGGTGTTTGTCCATGTTCATGCTGTCGGATGGACACGAAGAGATTTAATTTGTGTTTATATATTATTTCGGACTTTGTGTACCTGGTCTTTTAATTGTTTGTTGTCTTAACTGTGTTTGGTGGTCATAAAAATGGTTTTGCTGAGCTGTTAACTGAGATCCTGGACTTTTGGTGGAGACTTTATAGTTACGTTTACAGACCTGACGTTACACCCGTAAAACTGGATGTTAACCCATTAGGTCCTGGTAGCTGAGGGTGCAGGCACAAGAGGTTCATGACTTTTTACCTTTTAATTAGTAAATCCTGAAATTTTCATCCTTCTTGGTCATAAATATTTGATTTTATATATACTAAGAAATATTTTAACTTTTACTGTTTAGGCAAGGCAAAGTAAATGTATTTGTATATTACATTTCATGTACAAGACAATTCAAAGTGCTTTACATAAAACATTAAAAGCATCACAGCAGGGTACAGGAAGCAATTAAAGTACATTAAAAACAAACTTTAAAAGAAATAAAAGAAATTAAGTAAAATCAGAAAGAAACAAGCTAAAATAAAATAGATAAAATGCAAGAAATAAAGTCCCAGTGTGGGGAATTTAACAGTTTTGATAAAAGGCAGCAAACAGAAAAGTTTTTAACCCTGATTTAAAATGGCTGAGCGTTTCAGCAGACCTGCAGTTTTCTGGGAGTTTGTTCCACATGTGAGGAGCATAAAAACTGAACGCTGCCTCCATGTTTATTTCTGACTCCGGGAACAGAAAGTACATTTGATCCTGATGACCTGAGGGATCTGGTTGGTTAATAACGAAGATCCTGAATGTGTTTTGGTCCTAAACCATTCAGTGCTTTGTAAACTAACAGCAGGATTTTGAAGGCAATTCTTTAAGGACTGGAGTTATATGTTCTACTTTCTTGGTCTTAGTGAGGACTTGAGCAGCAGCGTTCTGGACTAACTGCAGCTGTATGATTGACTTTTTAGGGAGACCTTAGTCTCAATCCTTTAATCCTTGATATGTTCTTTAAGTGATAATAGGCTGACTTCACTATTGTCCTAATGTAAATGCTAAAATTCAGTCCATGCATCCTGACAAAAAATGACAAGACAAATATCCAGAAAATAAAAAACAAAAAATATTACTAGTATTTTTAGTGTCATTATGTTGCTGAAATTCAATAAAATTATTCCATCAAAAAACTGAAAATTTGCTTTAAATCTGCATTTGTTATTAAATCTATATTTAAAAAAACATTAGGTAGTTTTTTTTTAGCATTTTAGCCATGTATTAATACCACAATTTGTATTATGTATTATTATTACTTGCAGCTCTGGCGCCACAGGTTGCAGACCCCTGATTTAGTGTTTGTAAAATTTACTGCATTTTCTTCATATATCTGTAGGCCTTCTTTTAAAGAAAAAGTACACTTTGCGCATAATAATGCGATCAATCGTGATTAATCGCAACATTTCTACCTTAATGAATAGCTTCCAGCAGAGACGTCCTGATAATTCTACAAGCAGCAATCTTTCAGCAGTCGATCTGGATGTGTGTGTGTGTGTGTGTGTGTAGTTAAAGTGCCTTAATATATAACTGCAGATACATAACTGCTTACAGGAGTAATAGCAAACAGAATCAATATTACGTTATAGTACACTTAGAAAAAGATATTTAAAAAAAAAAACATTAAAATCGGATTAATCAGGACTTAACTCAGGACACTAGTGCGATTAAATATTTTGAATAACTTACAGTCCTAAAATTTATTTATTTATAAATATAGATTGATAGATAGATGTAGAGATAGAGAGATATATCCTTTTTGAGGTAATAGTTTATGTTATAATAGCTAAGGGATTATGTTTAGGATATCGGGGATGGTGGTGTCCAGCATATTACTCCATCTTTCATATTAATGGCTGCAGTTATTGAAAGATTTCCCCTGCCTCCTAAAGATATTACTTCAAAGTGCTGGTTAATTTGCAAGATCCCCTGCTTATCCCCAAAGTGCTGATAAAGTGATGAAGAGACTTAATATAGCTTTGTCTTGCCTTATCTGAAGGCCTGTCAAGTTAATGGTGACAGGGCTTCATATGACAGGATTATAAAATATAATAATCACACTAATTATGGATATAAAGTGCGATTGTTTTATTTCTTACCCACAGAACATCTGGATGTTGTAGAGTGTAGGGTCATCCTCTAGAGGGGCCAGCTGTTGGAGACACAGCTGCTCACATCCACCATTGAAGCCATCGGAGCAGTCGATGCCAATGTGGTGGTCATAACACCCGGTCCCATCTTTCATTGGACTTAGCCCTGGAGGGCACTGTGGGAGAAAAAAAAAAGTGTTTTGGAATGACTGATGTTAGCAATTATAAACTGTTATTTTATTCAGGGACACTTTCTCAGATATGCCTAAAACTGTGAGAAGCTGCCACATTAACACTAATCCCAGATGGGAGAGGTAAACAGACCCCTTAACATCTGTGCCACAAAATTCAAACAGTCAGATTTCTGTTCCCATTAGTGCAGCCTGCGTGAGCCTAGTGAGTCTGGTTTGTAAAATCACATGAAGCAAAATGTTTCACAAACAATGATTATGTTATCAGCATGAACAACAGTGTGAAGTTCCAACACATGCATTAAAGTGTAGGGGTAAGACAACAGATAAATGTTGTATTTTTGTCACTTAAAAAATCCTACTAATAAGCGACTTTTACTAAACAGTTTCAGAATTAAAAAATTAAACAGAACAGAACAAACAGGTGCAGTGTTCCCTAGCAACACTGCATCTTTCCATTTGGTGTTTATAGGTTTATTATTTTAAGGTGCTCTGGATTCCTCCCACAGTGCAACAATTTGCATGTTAGGTTAAGAGATGATGCTAAATCTTTCCGCTGGAATGCGCTGCGATAGACATGTTTCTTACTCTATGTCAGCTGGGAAACTCCTCCATGAGCCTGAATGAGATAAAGGAGGTATAGATAAATAATACACTAATTTTGTGACAAAACATTTACTAGTTTTGTTTTCAAAAATGCAAAAAAAAAAGCACCTGTGTTTCTTGTGATGAACTGTAATTCTAAAACAGAAAAACCTTAAAAAACAAACATATTTTACATGTAATTAACACAGTATGTCATACCGATCAAAGCATAAGAGGCAAAATAGTCTGGTGGAGCAAATTGATATTTTCCTGAACCAGGAAATCAGAGCAAGCACATAAAAGAACAAAGAAGAAGAACTCTCATTTAAATCATACAGAGTCAGTGATTGTGGTACATGAGATGGAAGACGGGCCATAATTTCAAATATTATCCATAAAACCTTCAAGCAAATTTTTCTGTTCATGCTTGAGACATGAATAAATATTAACACCCCACTGTGATGTGATCTGCATAGAATACATTTGCTTTGGAGCAATAATGGCCAAGAGGAGTTTTAGAAAGAATAACTTTCTCAGCTTTTGAATAGTCAAAAACAAAAAAAAAACAAAATTCCTACCAACCTTGTTTAACTCCAGCCTCTTGTCAGGCCAAAGCCAATTATTAAGAAGAAGTAGCCTTAGTATCAGATTTCACCACATCAAATAAAAGAAACTTCAACTGTGTATTTCTGCATCATTATCCTAATACTGGATTAATGCAATTAAGCAAAACGCTTTAACCCAGAACACATTTCAACAACCCTGCAATGTCCAACTGTGGTCCTCAAGATCTTATGTTCTGCAGGCTTTTCCTTGCTCCAGCAAAATAAAATTCAAATTAGTGAATGAATGATTTAAATTAAATGGATCTCCACACCCTTATGGGAAGTTCTGCAGTAGCCTGTTAAAACTCATTAATTTGAGCCAGGTGTGTTAAAACCTGCAGGATAATGGCCCTTGAAGGTCAGACATGAGCACTCAGCCTAACCATCTAATGGTGGTTATGATTTTTGAACATCATATAGCATATGAAACAGAAAATAAACAGCAACTAAATGTAAAACTTTGTTTCAAAACAAATTAAAAAGCTGAGTTATATATTTGTGGGACTGTGACAACTCCTCCAGTAACCTGACTTCCCTCCGTCTGCAGCCGTCTTCAGAAGATTTGTTTCCTTTTGGACCTGTCACAACGACTTCATATAACAGCTTCTGTCAGATATTATTCAAGGGCAATTTTAATGAAGTGCTTTTTAACAAGGCACCACTGTATTCACAACAGTGACTTGGCATGTTTAGATAATTTAAGCAAGGAATCTGTGCTGACACATTTTGCTATCAAAGCTAACTGCATTCATCCATCTATGTAGCTGATTTGGCTGATGAAGCTCACGTTTGTTGTAAATTGTTTTTCAGTTTGTTTCTGTTAAAATGCTGTTTACTTTGCACCTTTCACAGGTTGATTAATACTTGCTTACTTGTATAAGTTTTGCATTGTCATAATTTCAAGCATTTCCTTTAGTTATATATTGAATTAAAAAGGGCGCAAATAAATAAATGAGAGAGTGAAACTTGACCTGCTAAAATATTGTTTTATTTATTTATTCATAAATGCTCTCTAGGATGAAGCTCATCAACATTTCTCCCTTAAAAATTCAAGTAACTGTGTTCCTGACCTCCGAAATGTTTACAGACAGTTATAAAACGAAGAGGGGATGCTACAACATGGTAAACGTCACCCTGTACAAACTTTTTATGCTGCCATAAATTTGAAAATGAGCTGATATTTTCCATGAAATTATAAAATGTCTTACTTTTAACATCTGCTATTTTGTTTAAGTTCTACTGAGGTTATGTTCAATATATGTTCATGACATTTCCACATTATTGCATTCTGTTTTTGTTTACATTTAGCACAGCATCTCAACTTTTTTGGGACTAGAGTTGAATATGTAGTTTATGAAGATATTAGAAAACAAATTTAAATTGCAATTGTATTCTATAACCATATTCAATAGGAACAACTTAAGCTGATGCACAAGTGTGTGACAAGTCCTTGTGTTTTTAAGACCCGGGTTTCAATCATTCATGCATCACTTTATGTTAAGTGTAAAGGCCGTACTAACAGGAAAATTACTGGTTCACTCATTAGCTGTTTTTAATGGATTTATAGCATCCAATCTGATATGTGCATGGCCTTCATAAAATGTACAGAACTTCATCACATCATGCTCCCAATCCATGAAGAACAGGTTTATTTTCCGTATATGAACAGGATATTTGTTTCCTGGTTAAGTGTAATTTCCATGAGTCTGTTTATGTTCAGGGTACTGTTGACCTGAGCATTTTTTTTATGTTTTTTTATTACATTAAATTCTCTTATTTATTTATTTATTTATTTATACTAAAAATGAAATGAGTTGTTTCTGTCCAGTCCTTGCTTCTAGAAATTTAAAATCACTTTTATGTAAGAAACCCTAGTTTGTCAACTGAGTTAGGAGCTTTACAGTTTTATCAACACGGTGTATAATAATACTACTCAGGTGATTTATGCAGGTAGGGACAAATCATTGGTGCTTTTCCTTATGCTAATGCATTTCCTTGCATCCCTTACTCATATGTCCTTCTCACATCTTAGTCTTTCTGCGGAAGGATGTGTGAAAGAGATTTAAGGAAACATTCACTTCTGTTTTCTGTCCCCTAAACCATTTCTGAACTTCAGTAGCCTCTTTGCTCCTTTTCTTCTGTGCCATGAAGTAAAAGTTCATTAAAAGTACCCTGCTGGATACATAGGTTGTGGATAGGGATGTCACAATTACAGATTTCCTTCGTACGATTATTGTAAAAGAAATAATCAAGATATTACTATTATCACAATTATTATGCGTAAATTGATTTTCCAACACTATAAATATGGAAAATCACATGAACACTTCTTATTGGTCTTTAAGTTTTATATAAGGCTGTCAAAATGAATGTGTCAATGCAGAGATTAAATCTGGAGAATGATTTTTCTTTCTTTTGCATTAAATTATAAAAAACTTATTTAATTTCATATTAAAAATCCAAATTTTGAAATATTTGGAAAGAGAAGCTGATTTTAACCCAGTAGGTGCCTTGTCACAGCAGTGAATTAAAAACTACTTTATCCTCCTTATTAAGCTTCTGATAGTTTCCAAGCCTTACATGTAGAATTTTATCATCAGATGTCCATAAACTAAATTACTAATAGTGCTATTTTTAAAAATCTGAATTTGGCATTATTTCGGAGAGAGAAGCTGCTTTTGGGAATGTAGGTGTTTTGACACAGCAGTGAACCAAATCCACAAAAAGCACTTTATCCACCTTATAAATGTGTTTTCTGATAGTTTTCAAGCCCTACATTTAGAGAATGACAGGATGACCCATTTAATATGTAAAATAACTTTGTTTTTGTTCAGTTTCACATTGAGCCGATCTGTTGTTGTGGTTCAGAAATGATCTTTAATGCAAAGTGACTATATCGAGGAATCTTTCAGATTAATTCATTGTGGCATTTAATACCACAATTAATTGTGAAATTAAACAATCATGACATCCTCAGGTCTGGAAAAAAGTGGACAGGACAGATGACACCATAGCAGTTTTAGCTGGATTAATATTTTTGTTAATAAAGGAGACAAAAAAAACAAGAGTAACTGTCGTAAGACTACAAAAAACCTCTATCATATGAAGAACGTTAGCAGCTCCCAGCCTCCCACTAAAGTGCTTCTTTGCAATTTATAGAATAGTAGAAAAGTTCATAACAAAAATTTATGAGATTATTCTCATGTAAACCCTACTTTTATGTGATCAAGCTGAACTTTATTTGACATTTGTTTGCTGTTATGTATTAATAGAAGTGTCTGTACAGAATGGGGTCACATGCTGAATAAGTGGTGTCTGGCCCTGCTCCCTGGATAAACTGTTATTGATTTTGTCACCCTGCAGGAGAACATGGCGGCAAATGATTTATTACTGGTAATGCAAAGAGCACATGAGACTGAATCTTCTAACACATTTGTGGCGCAGAGTCTTTAAATCACTGGAAGTCAGTGAAGTCAGTGGATGTTGCAGGCAGAGAAATGCATATTGATGAATTGCTGCATTGCAGTTTGCAAACCACAGATCGCTCTGATTATTGACTGCCATAATAGGCTTCCGACATGCCAGAACAGCGATAACTCCAGGCTATTGTCCACTTATCTGTAGGATAATAATAATTAAGAATATGTGCCTGCTGGAGTCTTTGTCTATGGACTTATCACTCGAGATTTCCTCAAGTTGGATCTAAAATCCTGGGTGAATCATTTATAATCCTCAGTATAAACCCATACACTATGTAAACACTAAAAACCCTTAAAATCTCTTTAATAACTTCTCCTAATTTCTCTGTTTGGATTGAGCTTCTGGCCAAGAAAGATGAAATACTTTTATTAATGCAGCATTACTAATAAGTAAAATAATCCAGATTTAAATTACTTCTAACAAAATGTGAAAATGGTTGGGGTGTTCATGTTTTTTCTGTTATTTTAGTAAGTATGTCGTTTAAAGTGAGAATAATTAAGTAGCACTTAGAATGTGAGGTGTAGTAAAATTCAAGGACAGCTTGTAGGGATGAGCTCTTCACCATGAACACCACTATATTAGTGTATATGATTAAAACACATTAGAATAAATTATCCGACTCAACTTTCATGTTATATTTTAGAGTTCAAAACTTTATGAACTTCAATAAATTGCAAAATTTCAAAGACTTCAAGGATTATTAAAGAGGACTGCTCCATCAGTGAGGACCGTCATGGTGCTCGTCAGCAGCATTTCCACATAATAATCGTAGGTTAGTCAACTGAGAACGTTCACTTTTGATAGATTCCTCAGATAAGTGCACTCAACTTTTTTGTTGCAGCTTTAGTTAATATAAATGTTGGAAAAGTTGAGCATAAAACACATGCATTGATTAAAAATATATATATAATGTTGGGTTTTAATTAAAATGAGTGGCTGTATTGATTAGGATGGTTCTTAACCTTGTTAAAAAAATAAATACAGAGTAATAGCTACGTGTTCAGTTATTTGGCATTGACAATAGATATCTGCAACTGACTGGAAAGGGAATATTTCTTCTCCAAATGACGTATCGGTCACTGGATAATGACTATCCACTGACACTAACAAAGGGGTCTTTAAAGGCAAAGTTAATCATCATTTATCTTAGATCATTCAGTGACAAGACAGTGAGTAAGAATGCTGTCTGCTGTGTTTTAGAAGAAGCTAGGAATACAAAGCCTGCTCTAGAAAACCCCTTCAACCACTATGGCTTTTAATCCTGTTTCTTAATGGAGATAAATTCCTGCAGTGCTTTTGAGGCTTAAGGGAATCAGCAGTGTGCTATTGCCAAACAGCCACAAATCCCTGCGAGAGAAGTTAGATAAGCTATGCACTTTTTAAATTTGTCTGATAGGCAAATCAGTACAGAGGTACAAGGAGCAGTTAGGTAAATTCTCAATAGATTTCTCATCAAGAAGTTACAAGTTTTGATTCATTCAGTTTTCTTTCATTGATAATTTAATAAACATTATTAATTCCATTTTGTGTCCTTCTGCGTGTGTGTGTGTGGTTTGTGTAGCCATGTCTATATTGGTATTATATGAAGATATAATAACTAGCCTGTGGTGGTCAAAAAGTGGTATTTTTTAAACAATTTTGAGTAGAAGCATAAGCTTACAGTCACTAGCTGTGTCCCAATTCAAGGTCTACACACTTCAGAGTACACAGAGTACATAGGCTACGGAGTGCCTACGTAGTCTTTGTGGCTTTTTTGGGTACCCCTTTTCGGTTGCTTGTTAATAGAAATAACTATTTAGCCAATCACATTGCAGCATCTGTGCATTCTTACATTGCAACATAGTCAAGGCAACTTGCTCAAGTTAAACTGAGGATGAGAATGTGGGTTTAGAAGGTGGATTCAGAAGCGCCTTCCAAATGGGAGTCCTTGGTGCACCACTGTGACATTTGTAGCCAACGAACCTGCACTTTGAAGTGCATAGACCCTGAATTTGGACACATTAGCTAGGATCACATGGACAAATATTTAATATATCTAATTGAAATCGATCAGAACGGACATTTCAGCTGACATGTTTACATAGACGCTGGATAAAATGATCCAGTCAGCTGTATTTACATGATGGACAGATTTAATACGATTACAGTAGTAGCGGTTTAAAAGTTCCCATCCAAGCTGAAAGCCAGCCGAATACCTGCTGGCTTCCAGCCCAGTTCCATTCCAGTTCCAGCCAGCTGCCTTCCAACTTCCAGCCGCCAGAGAGGCCCCCTCCTTCTCCTGGGAGTGTCGATGTTTCAATCAAACTCCACCCATTCCTTGTAATATAGGGTAGACCCAGAAGATGGCGCTTCTCTCACAGACTTCTCATCGCCCGTAGTCTGTCAGATTTTATCTGAATTTACACTGACCGGCAGAGGCGCCACTCAAAGCACCTCTGATGGCCAGTCACAATTCATAAAAATGCATAAAACTTAATACATAATCATCGTTTGACGTGGAATGTGAAATTGTAACATGCTTGTGCGCTGCCAATTGTTTTATTCAGAAATGAATGCTAGTAGGTTAATAAAACCTTTCAAATACTGGATCACAGCCCCTAGCTCTATTCTCAATAGGATGTATTTATCATACTGATTAATCTTTTAATATTAGCATTATTAACATAGACAAATCAGATTTGGATCAAGCAACACAGAATCTGTTTGAGGTAGCTAGGAAGGGTTATTTTATTCTCATATTATTTATTTCACCTCCATAAGAAGACAGGGCGACAGATAAAAGCCCCACGCAGGATCGGAGATAATTTCTTCCACTTCAATGTGTCTAATCGCGGGGGGACATCCAACACTCGCTGTGCTGCGACTTCCTGCTCGCCAGGAATCCCGATTACGTCACCCCTCCAGGTGGGCTATTCCCCGACACGCTCTGATTACCATTCCAAAAGGTACTGTATGCAGCCCCCAACTTGAACATGCGCCTTCTTCAACATTCGCACTTGCTCCAGAAAATTACCATCTCTTAGGCTCCTCCACCACCACTTTGACTGTGGATTGATACGTAAATGAGCCGCAATGAGGCAGCTGAACAAGTGACCCAGTTTTGTGATTGTTGCACATTGGGTAAGAGTGGTCAAACGAGTCCAGTTTGTGTTGTCATGCTACCAGAAATTCAGTATGGCTAGTCGGTCCTAATGCAGTGAATTTCCATGTTAATGTTGCCAAATTCAATAGCATAGCAAGAGATGAAAAAAGAAACAACGATATTTCTTCAACATGTTAACCAAAATATTTACCTCTTAAAGCATAAACCAAGTATTTACAACAAGCAGTGTGCTTTTTAACGTTAACGTGTGCCATAGCCTACTGCACCGCTGTTCCTCCTTCCAAGTCTTCTTTTTTATTATATTGTTGTTTTATCATCTGAATATACTACAACAACACAGAGAAAATATATGAAAGTTTATTTTACGCTGGTATTTGCGCAGCAGAGTTTTCTGCCGCCGGATTTGTAGTCCAGGAACGGAGAACACAGCTGCTGCCAGGAAAGGTGGATTACATTTTGTTAAAGCACAGCAATCTCCGAGTAGCCTATTATAAATACCCTCTCAGTGGCAAAATAAAACACACTGGTCTGGTTTAGTCTTCACTCTGAAATGGTTCAGTCAGAGGAATATAAAGCTGTTTTAAAAATGTTGAGCAAGCTTAAAATAAACATTCATAGGCTATCTATGTGTTTTAGATTAACACAATGATAAAACAACAATAGGCTATAATAATGGAAAAGAAGCGGTGCAGCATGGCAATGATGCGTTAATGGCTCGGGTCGCGGGTTAAACATCAGTCTGGTTCGGATTTAAATGGAATAAATACATTGGTGACGAGTCAGGTTCGGGAGTCATTCTAACGGGTTAGGGCAGGTATGCGTAGCAAAACGGAACCGTGCAGGACTCTGCTCTAAGCAGTTCGGACTTGGTTGACCTGGAACCATTTGACAATAAAATCTGGAGCCATCCTGCAACGCGCTCGCTTAGGCGTCCAGTTAAACCGTGTTTATTCAACCAGTCCCTACTTCATTGCATTCATTCTTTCCTCATAGCCTACGTGCACATTTTTTTCAAGATTGTTTATGTCAGTTTTGTTTTGGAAAACGAAAAAGGAGTCTTTGCGCAGAACTTATAACATTATTCTAATCTTGCCACTTGCCTATTTTATTATTGTGTATTTTTGTAATAACATGTAAATTCACTGCATAGGAACCAACTAGTCTACTGAATTTTGTGTGACAACACTAACAGAACTGTTTTGACAATGCAACAATTACAAAACTGCGGCTCATTTACTTATCAATCCATAGTCAAAGTGGTGGTGGAGGAGCCTTGGAGATGGTAATTTTATGGAGCAAGTGCGAATGTTGAGGAATTTAGCCTTTGTTCAAGTTGTGGGCTGCATATATGCAGCCCACAACTTGGTATACCTTTCAGAATGATAATAAACAGAACAAGACACATCAAACCAGGAGCTAAGACCACGAAGTTCAGCATCATGCTTATCTATCTTTGGCGTTTTTACACCAACATTTTTATACACTGGATAATGATAATAATTATCGATTAAAGTCACGGATAAAACTGCTGTTGTTAAAACACACCCATCTCTTACAAAATCTAAAATGTAAAACAAAAAAAACAACAAACAAAAAATCTGGATCACTGTAGAAATATCTTTATTCATTGCTGATCATCTGGCCATTGAAGCGTTTTTATTTGGAATTGGGAACAAATATTTTCCACCCTGTTATATTCTGTTCCACTCTGTTATGTTCCATTCCACCCTGTTAGTAAGGTGTTTTTTAATTTTTTTTTTTTTTACTAAAAACATTGAGGACTGTGAACCTTGTTGCACCATATTAGGAAGTGAGGAACATTAAATTGATTTTGCTTTTCTGTTCCCAGGTCAAAAGGAATGTAATTATCTCTCATTTGAAATACTTGATTATGCTTTCCTTCTTGCCTTTGTGGAAACAGAAACGTGATAATCTCTCACTTGAAAGCAAGCTGGGCGTACAATAGTGTGATGACGATGAAAACTCACATGACCAATGCTCAATAAAGGGTACATGAAAATGTGAGAAATGGTCAAAAGCACAAATACCGTTTGTGGTGAGTGAAACTATACAGCACAGTCCACAAGGCTCTTTTCAAGCACACTCCTCCCCCCAAGGAGTATGCTTGAACAGCTAACGGCAGGTAATGGCTGTGTTTACAAATGTAAAGGTGCTAATTGTTGGCCATTGAATTGTTAATTTCAAACCGGGCAGCCTTTTGGTTGTACTCTGGGCATGGTAGAGGGATAAGAAATCTCTGGGTTTTCTAGTGTTAAACACTGGAAGCGTCGCCAGCGGTCTTTTGATGACCGCCAGTCACGCTACCATGCTTATAGTGTATTAAAAACTAAACGGCTGAACCTGGTATTTTAGGACTTTTATTATATAGTTGTTGTCTATAGTTTTACCTGCTTACTTGTTTGGAAAAGTAAACACATCAATATTTACGAGCAGTTTAGCACGTCTAAACTTCCACAGAGCCGCTCAGGGAGACTCTTTCTCAGCCAAACTGTCGTATATCACGGCTATGGAGTTGTAATAAATGGCCGCCCTACTCTGCTTCTGATTGGCTGTAAGATCACAAACCCTGTGTGATGATAGGCTGCTGGTTCCTGTCATTCCTACCAGCCTTTGCGCATGTGCCTGCTTCAGACAGCAGGCAGGCGGCTGTCCCACCACTGAGACACAGCTGTATGACGTTTTATCACGTTTTATCACTAGATCGCTATGAATAAAATCCAGGGACACTTCATTTCACAGTATAAACCATTTATTTACTTATCTACTTAGGATAATAGCACTTTGAGGCCTAATTCAGAATATAGGTTGGGCTGGGTCCGGACTTTTGTGATCCCTGCTTTACACATTATCAGTATTATGTTATTTTTACCTGCCGATATTACGTTATGATTTTGTCAATATTCAGTTACGCAGCAGCTGTATCAACCCCCACTGTGAATAACTTACGTTGCAGTCAAATGACCGCTGCCAGCGGTCATTATAATAGTTTGACATGTGCAGTGCCTACTAGTTTGGAAGAAGAATTGCTTAATTTTTTTTAAATTTTTTTAACCTCTTGACCGCTGAAATGCACAATAATCCTTAACTTTTTCCGTTTCGAACCAAAATGTTGTATCCGTCAGTCCGTTTTGTTTTGTTGCCGCCATCGTCTTCTCTGAAACTCATTATGTCACATAACTCTCATGTGATTAAAAAATGCGCAGAGACAAAATACACCACAAAACGATCAGAATGACAGTATACATCGTTATTTTTTTCTTCCGATCTGATTGTGCAAAAGTTTAAACCACCCCACTTGATCGGATTGAAAATTCTTTCCGATCTTTCCGATTCGATCGGATCAGCCAACATGTTTACATGACACATATTTATTCTGATTGGATGTTCGATCAGATTAAAAGTGTTCCATGCAAACGTAGCTAGTGACCGACTACTTTATTGGGTACTCATGTTCAGTTGCTTGTTATTAGAAACAACTAATCAGCCAATCACATGGTTCAATCAAGACGACTTGCTCAATTTAAACTAAGCATAAGAATGCTTAGACACCTTGTTGGTGTCAGAGGTCAGAGGAGAATGGACAAACTGGTTAGATAGGCAACAGTAACTCAGATATCTATTAGATCCAACCAAGGTATGCAGAATATCATCTAGAAACAAACAGCACTTTAAACCTTAACACAGACGGGCTGCAGCAGCTGAAGACCACACTGGATGCCACTCCTGCAAGCTAAGAACAAAAATTGGAACAGAATCTTGGAAAAAAGACGCTGCCTGGTCTGATGAGCCTTGATTTCAGCTGCAACATTCAGATGGTAGAGTCATAGTGTAAACATGACAGCATGGATCCATCCTGCCTTGTACAATTAGTTCAGACTGGTCATGCTGTGGTGTGCATGACGTGGGGGGTCACGTAGCACCAGTTCAGCATCGAGGAATGTTTGCAGCGTCTATAGGTGTACCTACCATGTGTACCACATCACATCATGATCACTGTGTTTGAAAATAGATATTTCACTGTATGCTACTGGATTTCTTTTGGGATACACTTGTATTACCAAGTACATTGAAATTATTACCTTTAATGTCATGATGAAACAGCCTGTGCATGAGATTTAAATGCCTATTGACTGATACATCAGAGAACCATTTATATATATATATATATATATAATCCAGAAACTTCAGGTTTTTTTTTTTTTTTTTTTTTTTTCCCCAGCACCACAGGGAAAAAAAAGAGCCCTCATAAGTGTTGAACCAGAAATCATCAACTAGTCTTTCATGTTTCTTAATGGAGGAAATTGAACTAGAGAATGTTCACACTGGGTAGTTAGATAAGCAATTTATGTCATGGGTCATCCAAGAATCACTTCCTAATTTCAGTTTTTTGTGGAGGTTATCACCTCCTCAGCAAAGTGCACAACCCACAGTTCGGAGAAAACCTCTGGTCAGACGGATTCAAAGCAACTGCTGACATTTTTAAGAGAGGTCATGTTATCTTACCCTGAATACTTTATTTATGGATTTCTGCAACTGACTGTCACAAAACTGCTAAAGTTGACATGTTTCATCATTTTAACAGTTATTTGTTATAAATCTTTTACGAAATGTTTAGGGTGTTTTCACACCTCATTTACCAAATCGGTGCTTAAACTTCTTTTGCAAACTTTAAAAGGAACTTAATCTTTGTTTTTTCTTTTTCTATCTGCATAAAGTCTTACAAAAGGAAACCATATATACATTTCTTCCATACTACGTTGCAAGTCTCCTAAACTAATGCAATGCCGTTGCTTCGAGGAATCAGACTTTTCAACAGGATGTTTGCAAGCTTACAAATTTAAAGTCAAAGGCAGGTCACAAATGGGGTCTAACAGCTCTATTGTTACCGGAAAAACAAGTAAACATACAATTCTGCTCTACGTATAATTGAGGCAACAGCTGTAAAAGTGAATTATTATTATTATTATTATTAGCAGTAGTAGTAGTTGTAATAGTAGTAGTAGTAGTAGTTGTTGTTGTTTTTTAGACTTAGGTTGATGTAACTACTATATTTCCATGTGCTGCTGATTCTATGACTTCTTTGGTCAGAAAGCAGTTTCTTTTTTTTATGTTGTTGTTCAGATTAGAGAAGATATGTTCAACCATGTTACATTTAGTATTACAGACATGCTAAATCAAGCATAGATGATCTGCTCTGCAGAATTTCCCCATGAATTTATTACAGTTTACACCCACCTTTTTAAAAACATCATGTTCATATGTGGAATATTTCTCAAATACTTAAACACTGCCGTCGTCTTATGGTTCACGACTGTGGAGGTTGTCAAACAATGTGTGGGGGTGCATGTTTGGTTTTAATTTTTTTAAGAGCCTTGTCATCTTTCGTATGCACTAAAAATGAAAATGTGAAAAATTAATTGTCCTGTAAGATTTCCAATAAAGGGCTCTAGCTTAAATGGCTTCTGTGAAAAGGTTGGTGATTTTAATGGCACTTCCTTCACAGAACCAATGAACCTTAACAAGTAGTCACAGTTACAAGAAGTGAGGTTAAAAAGGTTGCAGCTGTTTCAGGTGTTTCTGTAGGACCAAGCTAAAGTAAGTATGGATCTCTACAGAAGCCTTTGTCTAAACACCTCCAGAAAAATCCAGTGACCCGAGGAGAGAAAACATCAGTAGTGACAATCTAATGTGCTCCTAGTCCTCTTTAGGGCTAAGTTCTGGTTCTATCTCTGCCAAGTATTGACTCCACTCAAGACTGCTTAGTATCCCAAAATGTGATCCAAGTCAAGATTGGTTTTTGCTGCCTAAGGGGGAAGTGCAGCAATACGAAGTGGAGAGACTAAGTACTTTAGCCAGCACCAGAAAGTATGATGATTGTTTTAGTAAGAGGACCAAACACGTTAGAAAGGTAAGAAGTGCATTCTGTTGTATTTATGCAATATTGTATGTAAATGTACTTCATATTGTTAGACTCTGTGTGTTAAGAAGAGAATCATGCTGAGGAAGTAACTCAACTTCATCAGTTACAATTTCCAGTGTAATAACTTGTAATTTTTACCCAACTAAAGACATGTTTCATAATGGCTATGGCAGTGCTACCATGAAAATGTTATTCCTCTCTAAAAGAAGAAAAGGTTTCGCCAGCAGATACGTCTGAAAGAAACCCCTCTTTAGTTGTTTAGATTTATGTTTATTGAATAAAGAACACTGGATACCTTCATATAAACATCAGCCCCATCTGTGAAACATGGAAGTGGTAGTATCATTGTGTGGGTTCAGTACAGCTAAATGGGTTAAAATTCCTCCAATTTAAAAGGGATATATCATGAAAAATCCACGTTTTTTTTAGCCTTTAAATACATGTTTTTGTGCACTTTTAGTGTTTATCAATGCAGAAAATTTAAATACATTCTCTCCCGATGCTGCGTATATAACTTTATTTTCTTTTTGGGTCATATTTTTCAGTCTGTTTAGTTTTCTGTATTCTCTATTATGTTTACTTGTCTATTATGTCGCAGTATTTGCTGTGGGTCTGCTAAATAGGGGGAGAGAGGAAGACTTGAATATGTAAGGCTGGACTGACACGTTTTCCGTTGTTGACATCTCTCGTAAACTTGCCAATAAAACTTTTCTCTGCTGGTAGATAATCATTTTGCTGCTATCAAACTACAAATATGGCCGAGTGGAGTGGAACTCTAAGTGACCTGGAGGGAGACGAGGCATGAAATGCCTTATTTACATTTAAAGAGACCGCACAAAAACAAGTCGCTCTAAAGACGTGCCTTAGAACAGGGTTAACAAGGGGCGCGTGGAGCTAGAATAACCAGGAATTCAGACCAAAGCATTGCAGTTCTACTTTATATAGACCATAAATGAATGATTTACATGTGAAAAGGACAGATTTAAAAGCATGATATGTCCACTTTAATGTGCAGGAGAGATATAAAAGTTGACGTACATCATTCTGAAACTAAAAAGGGAACAGACTTTTTCCAAGGATCTGCCTTTTCGTTATATACTCGTAGAACTTGGATACAAGTTTATACCTTGTAAGACCTGCAATGCATCAGATTTTCCACATTAAGTATATTTTGACCATGACTGGCTTCTTAAATTTTGCTTCAGGCATCCAAGTTAATCTTGGATGATCACTGAGAATCTCACAACATTTACTGAGTTTAAGGATGGCCTCTAGGTGTCAAACTCTACTCATGCATCATTCTGCAAAGTAAAGGTCAGACAGTAAAGTAAGAGGGTAAAAAAACTTTTAGAGGGAAAGGATAACACACAAGAACCAAAAAAAACAATGATTTTAAAGTAGTGATGACATTTCAAAGGCCATCCTCTGAGCATCAGCCGACAGCTCAATGGCCCTTCATTGCGCTGAGTAATTCTTAGGGAAAAAAAACCATCATAAGAACATAGAGTACACATCAGCACATACTTTCAATGCAGTGGAACCTCCTCTAGGTTGTCACGCATGCTCTTACTCTGCCATTTTACTTATTCTAACTTGGAAAACACAAATCTTATTGAGGGATTACATAGTAGGCTGGGAATCCTATTACCTTGTGTAAATGAGGTATTATAAGATATTCATTCCCTGAAGCTTTTGTTTATTAGAGCCTTTTTTCCCCAATGGGTAAATAGTTCCTACACTCATCTGGTAAAAAGAGAATCTTTCATTTATCATTGCTTGAAGTGACTTCACAAGGAGGGAGGGAGTCACTGGTCTTTGAGGTGGCTCTGCAGTATAAAGCCTTGCGTGTTCACGGTTACACATCCAGCTGAAGGGAACTGTATATTGTAAATTGATATTTCTTATCACTGCTTAAATTTGTTGGTGGCTATGCTAGAGTAGTTTTTGTTCACTGATTATAGGCATGATTTATACAGCAACAGCTTATTTTGTTTCTTTCTAAGAACTCATTTATGCCATTTATCTTTTCAGGAACTCTTACTATGCTTTCTGGAGAAGGTGTCATGAAAGATAATTCATGTTTGAATTATGGAGGATGGATAAATGTTAATAAAGTGGGTAGGTCTGTATCCCACTATACCATCAACACAAACATTGCCAGAGTAAATTGCCTTTTTATATGTGGTTTACTTATGCTATACCCACACTTTGTTAAAAAAAAATGATCAGGCTAGAATGTTATTTTATTTTAGTCGGTGTTCTCAGACCAGACAACAAGTCCTTTTAAACACAAAAAAAGGATTATTTAATTTGACTGTATTCAACTTACTAAGAGGGAAATTTGCATAATCCAAAAATGGTTTTTATTCTAATATAACTGCAAAGCTTTTCCAAACTGTTCTTATCAATCATGCTATGAATAATAACATTTTCAAGATCATATTTAAAGCTTTTCTTTGCTGGGAACAACATTATGGATTTAACTAAAATGAATTACAGTGATTCTGACCTTAGAATCATTTGTGGTTGCATAATTAATCCTTGCAAAGAAAAAAAATGGAATCATTTGCTGTTTCTGTTGTTCCCCATATGACTTTTTTTCTTCTTCTTCTTTTCATACTTTAAAACAGGGGTGTCAAACTCAAATACACAGCAGGGCAAAATGAAAAAACTGGAACAGGTTGAGGGCTGGACTGGTTCAATGTTTATTTAAAACTTTTTTAAAATGATCTTATTACACACAATGAACCTGGAACTAACAGTCTATTAATTACTGCCTATAAAACAGGATTAATCATTAAATAAATGAAAAAAGAAAAAAGTCTTTCCAAGTCTGTTGCATTTATTTCTTACGGCTCTATATGCATTTTTCTTTTTCAGGGTAATTTCAAGTGAAAACAATTTCTACAGGAAGTATATATTACACACACACCTATGTATGTATGTATGTATATATATATATATATATAATTCATTGTAAAAGTTATAGAATCTTATACAGCTACCAACCTGTGATGCCACAATATTAAATTAGAGTAATTTTACTGCCATCATAAATTCTGGGTCATATTCAACATTTTCTTTTTTCCCCCCTTAAAAACTTTAAAAACTCTGGTGCGTTAAGGGTTAATAATTCTTCTACCTCTTGGGGCCTTTGTTTCCTGTTCAGATGTTCAGATGTGTAACTGTCGTGGTGCTTGTTTCAAAGTGTCGTCCTACGTTGTATTAATTTATTCCAGCCTCACTGTCTCCACACAGAAGACACCGCTTTGTTCTTCACATCCACAAACATATTCTCTGTTTTCAAAGTCCACTTTTCATTTAGCCAGTTTTTGGAGAGAATCGTTGTTGACAAAGGTGAGCAGCTCCTTCAGGCTGCTAGACAACGAGCGAGGTATGCACTCGCGGGCCCGTGATTGACGCGGCAATGCGCTGGCAGTGCATTGTGGGACTTGTATTATAGTGGCGTAAGTGCTCTATCAGCGGGCCCGCTCTAATAGTGATTAAATGTGATCATGTGGGCCAAAATTAATTAATTCACGGGCGGGATGTGGCCCATGGGCATTAAGTTTGACACTTATGCTTTAAAAGAAGTCTAAGTCTGGCTTATTGTCATTGTTACGTCCCCCTTTACGTATCCCTTTCAGTGATATTTTTCCGGCCATTATAAATGGCTTAAAACAAGGATCTATGTGGTTACTCCCTCTTTTCACCACTGATTCAGCTTGTTTTATAAAACCAACTTCTTTCTGTACCACGGGGTTTTGTTCTTTCTTAGCCAACAGTCGACAGTTGGCTATTAAATGACCCGGCTTCTGACAGTAAAAGCATTTTCTGTCGTCAGGTTTTCTCACTTTCTCAGTTTCAGTGGTTTTTCTAAATGTGGGTTTGGTTGGAGCCGAAAACACCACTTTGTGAGTGAGCACGTATTCATCGGCTAACGTGGCCGCAGAAGTTATGTTATCCACTCGGTGCTCATTAAGGTGTACCACCAACCCTTCTGGTAAGCGGTTCTTAAACTCTTCAACCAGTATAAGTTCTCTGAGCTTTTCAAAAGTCGTCACATCACAAGACGCACACCAGCGATCGAAGAGCGTGCTCTTCTCTCGCGCATATTCTACAAAAGTTTGAGAAGATTCCTTCTTGTGGGCACGAAACTTCTGTCGGTATGCCTCCGGAACTAGCGCATACGCTTTCAGAACCGTGGCTTTCACGATATCATAATTCTGGCTGGCTGCAAGAGGGAGCGCTGCTACCACCTCCTGAGCTTTACCAGTCAACCGGCATTGTACCAATAATGGCCAGCATTCTTTCGGCCACCGCAGCGCAAGCGCAATGCGCTCAAACGCCGGAAAATAGCAGTCCACATCAGACTCACCAAACACCGGAACAAAAGGAATAAACTTTGCTATGTCATAGGGGGCCGCGGGACTCTGAGACCCTGACGGGGCAGCAGAGATCCACGGCGAGGTGGCCTTGGCCTGGGCATCCAGCTCAACCTGCCGCAAGCGCACAGCTTTGTCGGCTTCAATTTCCAGCTTTCTGATCTCAAACTGGAATTGTCGCTGCTGGGCCTTCTCCTGGGCTTCCATGCGAAGTCTGGCCAGCTTAAGCCTGTGCCGTGCCCCCAACGGGGAAGCACCAGAGCTGCTGTCGAGTGGAAGAGGCTCAAAACGGGGAAGCGTGACAGGTGTCGCAGGCCTATCACCGTCCTCGCTATCCTCCTCCATATCAACCAGATCCAGCTGAGTGCTCTGCTCAGCTTCCTCTCCACCCCCACTGGTGGAGGGAACAGCCTCATCAGGAGAATCCTCCGATTTCCCAGCAACTGCAGGCACCTGAAGCACCTGCCGTTCCACCAAGCCTGCCACCACTAATGACATTAACTCCTTTTTCCGCATTTGTTTCGGCCTTGGAATGTCGTAGTGGTCAGCTACTAAGGCTAAATCATCCTTCCGACACGCCTCCAGACAATCCAGAGTCGGTTCCACTATGAACCGATCCAGATCAAACGGAGTGCGCCGCATAGCCATATCACAAAACTACAATTAACCTTACCTGTACAATGCCAACAAAACTGAGTTCAAAATTACCTACCGTGCCTGAAAAGAGCCACACAAACACGCAGCAGTAAGAGCAACCACTCTCACCACGAGGGGTACTCAAACCACGCGCCACACACACGTATCTAAATCTAATAAAGTGATATACAATAATATATACTATAATATTACAAAAAATCTCCCGGACGAGCCCCCACTATGTTACGTCCCCCTTTACGCCCAGGGGTCAAAAGGACTGTAACACAGGAATGGCCGGACCAAGGGTAAATGAAATACAATAATGTTTATTAACGAAAATGGGTTCCAAAACACAAACAACCCTTAACCGGCAAATAATACAAAATAAACAACTCAAAGTGTCCCTGTCGGGTATTTAACAATTAGTCTTAACTCTACTTAGTAACAAAACAAACAAACAAACCAAAAATGTCCCCAAAACGGGCTACACGCACACAGGCGGACTAATTAACAAACAAAATAAACACACGCTCTCAGGCGGACTTCTATCAAAACAAAACCAAACTCCTAATAAACTAAACACAAAAACCTCCTTCTTTCAGGCAGGGACGGCACTAAAGCTCAGAACACAAAAAGGTATTTATCACTAAACCAAATCGCTAACTCGCACAGAAAAGTCTCTTAAACCACACAATCCACAATCTTTCTCAAACTGGCAGGCATGTGTCCCACAATCCACAGCTGCCCCGAATGATGGTGATGACTCTGTCTTAAAGGAGGCCTCTTCTCCGGATTGGACAGCTTGTTTGGGAAATGAGTGGTAAGGCGGCCAATCAGGGATCAGGGGAGGCGGGTGCTGGGCATCCTCCACTGTCAGCGCCTCCAGCACGTCCTGCAACTCTCTCCTGGCAGGCTGATAAGCCGGCGGGCGTCACAGTCATATTCATGTGTTTGGCTTCAAACTCAGCTATAAGTCCCTTATTTTTTATGAGTGGCTGATGTGCTTTGTGTACATCCTTGACTTTGCCCCTGTTATTTATGTATGTTCAATAAACACTAGCCTGATTCATATGGTTGTTTACTCTCCGAGCACACAACTAAATCCTTCTCCAAACTACAGTGCCATAAAACAGACATAAAACACAATAAAACAGTGGTATTGATCATTATTTTTTTTTCAGCTTTATGTACTAAACTACATACAAGTGTACGAACACACTGCTTGGACGGTGCTCAGCTATCATCCTCATTCCATCTTGGTAGCAATCTGTTCTGTCAACAGCATCCTTGTGTTCTACCGTTTTGCTGAGGAGACAAGTGATGAGACAAAACTAATTAATCTCACAATAATCCTGTGATTATTAAGCTCTCACTTCCAGAGGCGTCACATGCTGCCTCTTCCCGGGAGTGCAATACATCAGCGAGACAGAGCGGGTCAGTCAGTCAGCGCAGACCGCCAGCATCCGCCGACTCTCACAAGAGAAGATATTAAACGCAGACAGGACAGCTACTGGCAGCGCCGAATCAGACAAGGTGTTAATTGATTAGCGTGGAATCACATCGCTGGGGCCCAGCCAGTTTACCACCCTGATTAGACGGATGAGAGGCTCATTTATAAGCTCGACAGTTGCGAGATAATTACTAAAACCCACAGTAATATATGCAATGGCGAGGGAATGCAGTCCTGTAGGGTGGACAGGAGCGGGATCTGTGTCTGTGTGGGTGAAGAACAATAGCTTTACTAACTTGCAGCGATGGTGAAAATTGTTAGAAAATGAGATGATAATGACATGCCTCATTCTAACAAAACACTAATCAATCCACGATTGGCTTAAAGCTTTGGATTTTGAAATCCAAGGAATATTCAGCAAGGATGAACATATTACCAATGGCAGATGATGTCAAATCAATGTGCAAACAAAATAAAATCCTCTCATCTTCTCCATGACTGATAATTGTGTACATCTTTGTAGAAACAAATTTGCAAGGCAAAATTGGGCTTCCCATTTCCTTCACATTGTGCACACAATCTAAGCCTGCTGATGGGAATAGACACAAAGCATGCTAAGGAAGCCAGTTTTACTTCACCTGTAGGAAACTGATAAGTGTAAATTATAATGTAGCTCAAACTTGCGTTCCTTTGAAAACAAACATAAAAAAAACAGACGGAATAACAGAGAAAAACAAAAGAGAAAGCTTAAGTATGAGCGAGCAGAAGCTGTGCAGATACTCAGAGTACATCAGATAAAAAGGGATAAAAAAGTTTGATTGATGGCAGTAAATGCAGGGGTTATCTTCCACAATAGGAATTGCTACAAGTCTGGTTGTAGTTGATACCATAGAGCCTCCTTTGTTGTGAGAAAATATAAAGTCACAAACTGTGTCCATATATATTGTTCTGACTCACTTCATAATGGTAAGATTTGTTTTATTTCCGGTAACATTTTTTCAGTCTTTCCAGTCACAAAATTCAGAATTTTTCTATTTAGATGCATTTATTTTACATGTTATCAGTTGCAGATGCAAATCAGCTTGTATGAACTACACTCGTTAAATCCTCTTCCATTATTTATTAACTAATCTCCTAATGATTACTTTTTATTTAGAGCTAATTTAAAATCCAGACTTGCACATCTGTTAAAGCGAGATGAGAACTGGAGTCTTAGCTGATGTTTTAAATCACTATAGATCTTTCATATACAGTTTTTAACGTTTTTCAAGATTAAGGTTTTACTTAGTAGGAGAAAAAAAAAGGAAAAATCAGAACGAAAATTAAGTTGAAATGCAAAAGCAGTGTGTGAAAAAGTTAAGCACAACCCAGGATTTCATAGCTTAAAGAAACCACTTTTAGCATCAATAACCCAAGTTAATCACATCTTGCACAACGTTTTGCTTATTATCATAGAAGAATCTCGTCCCACTTTGCTTGACAACCTCACTTCAGTTCATTTAGGTTTGCAGTAATTCATGAATGAATAATTCTCTTCATGTCCCTTTACAGGATGTTGATCAGGTTGAGGTCTACACTCTGGCTGGCTCATTACAACACCTTAATTGTTTGTTTATTTTTTTTTTCCACCATTCTGTTGCAGATTTTTTGATGTGTTTTGAATCATTGTTCAATAGGACAAGCCATACTTGTTCAGACTTTGTTTAACCACTATGTCAAAAACTCTAATTAGCATGCTAGCTGAGTGCTGTAGAATCTGGGCTGTTGTTCTTGATTTACTTATTTTGCTATTTTTCTCAGCGTTGACCTTGGGCTGGCAAAAATATACCCCCTTCTTGCTGTAATACAGACAGTAAAACTGTGTTTCCTACACTTATTCACAGTGAGTATGACACATGTGATAATGACAAAATAATTTAACATCATCTGACAGGTACATTTAGCTGTGAGGTCATGTTGGATTTTCAAAACCTCTCTGCAGACTAATTTCTATAAATAACTGACTGAAATGCTTGTCAAAAACAGGGCAAACAGTAAAAAGCAAAAATTTTTAAAATGTCGCTCCTAAATTACAGTTTTCAGATGATGTACTGGCATTAATAAAACCAGCAAATATTGGATCCATTTTAAGACATAATGCATCTCAGATAATACAGCAATGACAGGAACATTCAGCTCGTTTAGGTGTGTGCATTCGTGCGATGAAGTTCTCAGGAGGACTAGTCTGACTGGTCCTTGCAGGAAAGCAAGTGTTTCCATCTTCACCTCCGGGTTTTCCAGGGGTTGACAGTAAAAACTATTGTTATAAGAAGCATCAAACTGTTAGAAATACATTATACTTACAAGTATGTGGATCAGCACGCTAACCTGTCATGGTGCTCTGATAATTACTATTTCCATCTGGTTGTTCAGCTCCTTCTCAGCAGACATCTACTGCAGCATCAAAAACTGATTCACTTTTTTAAGGTCAATTTCTGCATCATCTCAGCTCTGTGAACATTAAGAATCTTTAGATCTTTATGAGGCTATATTCAACGTGAAGAAATTGGATTTTCTTTTTTTCTTTTTCATAATGCTTCAGGCAAGGATTTGCGACTCAAAGCAAGATCAAAAATAAACAAAAACACAATATTCTAGATACAAAGATGCTAAATATGAGCTGCCAAAGAATTGTGCATTAAGAAAAAAATGGCAACAAAATTTAAGGACATTTCTTGTGTTTCTCCACATGAGAGTAATAAAAAAGTAAAGAATTTTAATTAAGCAAAACATATCTGAATGCCAGTGAGACTTCAGAACCCTGGCTAAAAATATCCAGTCTGTTATCTGCAAAACTGGAAATTGGATGGATGTGTCACTACAAATATTTTTGTGCAATGTTGTTCCAACTGAGAGGAATCCTTCCTTTTACAGAATTCTCCAAATGCTCCAAATACATGGGGCGCCCTCTACACATGTATGCAGATGCACCGATATGTCACATCACAACTAAATGGGTTAGAGTAGTTTCAGGATTAACATCGCTCACAATCCTTTACAGCTAATAATGTTAACAAGTAAGAACTACTTGACGGAGTCTGACAACTGAACATCTTGCTCATCCCACAAAGTCCTCACGAGAAAGTGAAATAAGCAGTGATGTTTTAAACATTTTAAACTGCAACACGTGTGTGTATGTGTGTGACGTACTTATAACTTGTCAGTATCTTACCAAACAGAAAATCAGGGAGGAATTCTGACCAGGCACTGAAGCTTACAGCTTGTCGTAATGAGGCCACGACAGACCCAGCAGACTTGTTGGATAGCTCACACTTTGGCATTAGTTTTGAAAAGATTTAAAGGGTGGTAAGTGTTTATGTTTTTCAAATATTCTTACTCATTTTATTGCCTCACAGATTGTATTTTGGGATTATACTGACCAAATTGTCAGCCAGAGTTGATAAGCAGTTGATCAACCACCGTGCATGCAGCAAAACACACAGCAAAACAAAGTAAACAACCGTCTGATGCTAAATAACTTAAAGGTTTAAGATGCGGTCCATTTCTATTCTGAGTTTAGCTTAGTTCAAGTTTCTTCGGTGCTTCTCCCAACTGAAAGCAGGAAGGGAGGTGATTCTTTGATTCAGGGAATTTGCAGCTGAATGACAACAAACCTAAATGGCTTGTTAAACTGTTTAAA
Organism: Melanotaenia boesemani; assembly: GCF_017639745.1. Classification (NCBI taxonomy): domain Eukaryota; kingdom Metazoa; phylum Chordata; class Actinopteri; order Atheriniformes; family Melanotaeniidae; genus Melanotaenia; species Melanotaenia boesemani. Next base: position 12,486,421 of record NC_055689.1, read on the forward strand.
AAAAAAAAAAAGCGAAAGCAAACATAGTCCATGACATATTTCGAAACATATCTGTAGCTGGTGCTGCAAGCCGTTGTCAGCTGAGCTGTTAGCACTTTGGTCTCGGGTGTAAAATTGCATCCTTAACATTACGTAACAATGGGCTGCTGTGAAGTACGGTGCATACACTCATAAAACTTGGCGTCATTAACTTCTCGTCAGGTTCAGACTAAAATAAACCAATGCAATTATCATACTTTATATTTACTTGAAGGTGCTAGTTTTTAACCATCACCTTTACCTCTTAATATCACATCGATTCTTCTGACACAAAAACTGCCGGCTGTTGTGTAATGACTGTATTGAGATGTAATATAGAATTCTTTTGGTGAATTAATCATAATTTCATAAAAACTGCCATGTTTCAGGATGATAAATCAAACTTAGAAAAACTGCCTGGCAAAGCAAAAATAACCCGATGTGCCAGACAGTTTGTTATATAGAACAGTCAAGAAACACAACATTGATAAATGATTGAGAAAGAGCTTCCACTTAGAGAAAGTAAAGTAATAAATACTAAGCAAGTAATTTAATGAACAATCTGAATATCGCAGCATATTACAGACAAGCTTCACCCAATAATGTTCAAACGCACATAAACGCTTGGATGCTTGGAAAGGAACAACCTTGCTCTAATTTACAAATGAAGAATTCTCCCATTAAAATCATCTCACAAGCTGTTCCCCTCTTCTTGAAAAGCATCACATGAGATAAGCATGGTGCATAGCATAAATAGCATCCAGACCACCTGAAAGGCTCAACTCAAGTGGATCACAGCACTTGAAAAGAAATTAAATTGTTGGGGGGGATGGTGGCTGACAGCTTATCTGCAGAAATGGGGGCTGGAGGGTTTACGAGAAGCAAAACACTAGCAGAAGGCACTAAGATTCTGCAAATAACAAGAGCGGTAAAGCTGAGGTCCTAAACAGATGGAGACGAAAACAAACCTGGCTGGTATGCTTCCTGGTTGCTAAGCACCACCTGGAGGTAATGAATGTGTTGTCGCTCTAAGAGACATGTGAGACAAGAGGGAGAGTCGCAATGTCTATTCAGAAACATCAGAGAGCAGGTCTGCTATGTGTCCTTAATGTGGGTCACTGTGGCCTGCAGCAGATATGGCCATGAATACTTATACAGGTAGACAGACTAAAACACTGATGACCACAACATGATATTCAAGAAGAATTAGAGTTGGATAACCTTTAGTAAAGTGTCTGCGCATGTCGGTAAAAATATAAAAAAAAACCTACTGGAGGTAAAGGCAATAGTATGCTCTTGTGTTGCATCAATCATCAGATGAAGTGGGTAAGCTTTACGGCATGTAGCAATACTTTGAATTAGATTTTTATTTTTTTGTCCTGAGCCTGGAAAAGGTCATTTTTTTTGCCACTGATTCTGGCAAGTTGCGGCTTCCAGGAAGAGTTTTATTAAATAAAGATGACTCACCACACATCCAGTGGAATCGAGCTTTCGGTCAGATATGCAGCGGAAGTTGCGGCTGCAGCCTCCGTTGTCTTTGCTGCAGTCTCTGACGGGTCCAAAAGAGTCCAGGAGAACCTCCAAGGAGTCAAAGGACGAACTGATCATCAGCTCCTCCCTGCATAATTGTAAAAAGTGACAGCAAATGGCAATTATGTTAACTTCACAGGGGTAGTTGGGTGTCATTGGAGGCATTATCTGCAACACAAATAACCACTCCTACATATTTTACTTTCAGTCTCAAGCTCAAAAGCAATTTATTTAGCACATTTTCTATGAAAATTTAGATTTTGTCAATGTATATTTTTGACAGTGCAGAGACAATACTGTCTGGTTAACTTTGATAAATTTAGGATTATTAAGCTTATAATACAGGGTGTGCAGAATTATTAGGCAAGTTGTATTTTTGAGGATTCATTTTATTATAGAACAACAACTATGTTCGCAATGAACACAAAAGACTCATAAATATCAAAGCTGAATATTTTTGGAAGTTGGAGTGGGGCTTTCTTAGTTTTCGTATCTTAGGAGGATATCTGTGTGTGCAGGTGACTATTACTGTGCATAATTATTAGGCAACTTAACAAAAACCAAATATATACCCATTTCACTTATTTATTTTCAACAGGGAAACCAATATAACAACTCAAAATTTACAAATATACATTTCTGGCATTCAAAAACAAAACAAAAACAAATCAGTGACCAATATAACCACCTTTCTTTGCGAGGACACTCAAAAGCCTGCCATCCATAGATTCTGTCAGTGTCTTGATCTGTTCACGATCAACATTGCGTGCAGCAGCAACCACAGCCTCCCAGACACTGTTCAGAGAGGTGTACTGTTTTCCCTCCCTGTAGATCTCACATTTGATGAGGGACCACAGGTTCTCTATGGGGTTAAGATCAGGTGAACAAGGAGGCCATGTCATTATTTTTTCTTCTTTTAGACCTTTTCTGGCCAGCCACGCAGTGGAGTACTTGGATGCGTGTGATGGAGCATTGTCCTGCATGAAAATCATGTTTTTCTTGCTGACTTCTTCCTGTACCACTGCTTGAAGAAGGTGTCTTCCAGAAACTGGCAGTAGGACTGGGAGTTGAGCTTGACTCCATCCTCAACCCGAAAAGGTCCCACAAGCTCATCTTTGATGATACCAGCCCATACCAGTATCCCACCTCCACCTTGCTGGCGTCTGACTAGGAGTGGAGCTCTCTGTCCTGTACTGATCCAGCCATGGGCCCATCCATCAAGACTCACTCTCATTTCATCAGTCCATAAAACCTTAGAAAAATCAGTCTTATGATATTTCTTGGCCCAGTCTTGACGTTTTATCTTGTGTGTCTTGTTCAGTGGTGGTCGTTTTTCAGCCTTCCTTACCTTGGCCATGTCCCTGAGTATTGCACACCTTGTGCTTCTTGGCACTCCAGTGATGTTGCAGCTCTGAAATATGGCAAAACTGGTGGCCAATGGCATCTTGGCAGCTTCACGCTTGATTTTCCTCAGTTCATGGGCAGTTATTTTGCGCCTTGTTTTTTCAACACGCTTCTTGCGACCCTGTTGACTATTTTGAATGAAACGCTTGATTGTTCGATGATAATGCCTCAAAAGCTTGGCAATTTTAAGAGTGCTGCATCCCTCTGCAAGACATCTCACTATTTTTGACTTTTCCGAGTCAGTCAAATCTCTCTTCTGACCCATTTTGCCAAAGGAATGGAAGTTGCCTAATATTTATGCACACCTGATATAGGGTGTTGATGTCATTAGACCACACCCCTTCTCATTACAGAGATGCACATCACCTGATATGCTTAATTGGTAGTAGGCTTTCAAGCCTGTACCGGTTGGAGTAGAACAACATGCATAAAGAGGATGATGTGATCAAAATACTCATTTGCCTAATAATTCTGCACACACTGTATGTCCAATTTATGTTTGCATGGAAGATGTATGGCAGAAAACTGAGGTGGAGTGAAACTAAGTTTTTCGTTTTACATCGAAGTGCAATGAAAAAAGTGTCAACTTTCAATTAAAAAAGGGAAGTGTTTTTACTGCATCTCTGTGGCATTTTGAGCAAACCAGGTTAAAAACGTTTCACAAAGACCTGAAAGAATTGTGTCAACTAGGGGGAAAAAAGAGTTATATTAAGTCTACTTCAAATAACCTTCACAGAATGATAAATTTAAGAGCTTTAGTCAGAACATTGATTTTTGTCTGCATATTCAGCACAATATGCATTTTTGGACAATAAACAGCTCACAATGCCTTCAATTTATAATTTTCCTTTCATATCCGCAAGGTCTAACAAATATGTTGTACAAGATAATGGCTCTTAATTGAATCTTAATGGAATTGCATTGATTTACTGTCAGGAATATGCAATTATTGCATTAGTACTGAGACGTTATTTTACATTTAAGACATTTCTTTATATTATGTTTCAATGTGTCTTGAGAAACCAGTGTTTCAGCTTTCTGCTTTGAAAGATTTTCTGATATCTTGCTTTCAGGGGATATTTTTCAAGATATTCTGTCTTGACAGTTATGAAGACCTGCAAGTTTTATTTATTCTAGGAAAACAGCATAAGATGTAAAGCAATGTATCATTATGTGAGCAACCCCCTAAGGTGATTTATGAATTTATTGTTTCTTACCATGAACCTCTTGCAAAGTCAATAAGTGATGATCAAATGGAGGAACAACTGTATAAATATGAGATCATGTTTGTTAAGATCAATAGTAAAGAAAAAGAAGAAAACCTCAGATTTGATCTAAATCAAAGTTCTTTATGCTGATAACTTGTAATGAAGAACTTGTGTAACTTTTGCTACCGTGAACCATAAACCTTGCTTTCATTGTATATATATATATATATATATATATATATATGTACATAGAATGCAAACTATTTTTCCTGCCAGAAAAGAAAAACAGGTTTTCTTCCATTTTAAAGTTAACTTGATGATCTTAAAACCTGCTTAGAACAACTATGTTGTAGTCTTCAGCACCTTTTCCCCACATGCCCAAGTTAGAAAATAGTTCCCATGTGTTCAGATTGAGACTTTGTCAAGTCCAAGGCAAGACAGAAAGGTACTGGAGTTCATTCCAGCCAGCAGTCATCATACTCAAAAACAAGTCATCTTCTTCTTCATATTCAAATAAATTATTATTGATTTTATATAAAAAACAATTGATAAAACACCCTGCTACAACACTGAAATTTCCCTCTGGGATAAATAAAGTATTTTCTCATTCATTCATTCATTCATTTATATTCATTTAATTTTTCATGATCTCTTACAAAGCAATTTCTCTTAAAATAGCATGTTGCCATTTATTTTGAAGGGCTCAATCGAACAGAGCCACACAAAGGTGTGAATGCTTGATCGCAATGTCACGGAGTCAGGACACATCCACGTACTGTCTGCAACACAATTTCCCAGTAAGTATCCAACAGGGAAGAAAGGACAGTCTGGATTCTTAGTATCAAGCCTTCAGAATAAAATTCTGGCATTTAAATTCAAATCTGAGCTCTGAAACAGAAAAACAAAGTAAACATATATGAGCAGTTAGAAAAACAGAAAGAAAAGACAAAAGGACAAAAAGAAAAAAAATGGAAGAAAATGATTAAATATCTTAAAAAAAAAAAATAAAATTATACTACCCTGAGATTTAAACTGTCTCAAAGTCAAATGACCCTCCATTATTTGTCTATAGTAAATCCGATCACATCTGTCTTTGTTAGTTTCTAAGCTTCTAAGAATTCTATCTACTGTGTCATATTTTTTACCTGTTTGGACACTCCAACCAATGAAATCCTTGACCCAGAGGCAAGACTCTATAACAGAGCGTCTAAGATCCCCCACAGCCTTCCTTGCTGGACTCACACTGTTCTGCTCTGTCACTGTCCAATGCACCAACCTTTCAGAACTTTGTACTACGTCATGGGACTAAATTGTATTTCCACCTGCTCAACAGATGCCCATCTGCAGCGTTAGCTGCCTTACTGCTGTTTTTGTCCCAATTTTGCCTCTTACTGACCTCGGGCGGCAAATGCCCCATCATCGTGAGATTTCCCTGTACAATTATCATTTGGTCTGAGGTGTGTTACAAGCCGATTTGTCTCGATAATTCGCTCCGAAACGGATTGTAGCCGTCTGAGGAACGCCGACGATTCGTGAATTCTGAGTGCGTGGTTGGTGGTATGGAATGTAATCAATCAGAGAGCGAGCTGTCTGGGGAATAAGGAAGTACATAAAGTCTGTTCACGCCGTCTCCAGTCTGTTATTTTTTTTCATTTCTGTATTTGTCTGTTAACAAAAGTTCAAAGACCACCATCATTCCCTCGTCCCATATGTCCTCTTTCATGCTGTGTGTTGTGTTTTCCGGTTGTTGCTTTGTTTCTTCTTCTTTGTCGGTTGTTGCTATGACGACATTTGTTTAGTTCGGAAGACTAGATTGTAGATTAGTTGCGGGACAGTATCGTCATGTGTGTGTTGTTCTGTGATTACATTTTTGGAGCACACCACACACAGTATGGTCAAAACTGATTGTTTTATCTTCATGTGTGAGGTCTCGACCAGATAAAAAAATCTCATAAGATTAAAAAAAAATCGTTATGTGTGTACCAGGGTTTAACCCCAGATCTGATTGCTCAACCAGATCAGTAACAAATAGACCACTACCACTCGTTAGGAACTGTTATGGACAATTATCTTTCTTTTATGTGCTGACCAAAAGCCGGAACAGTGAGCATCACATCAGGACTATAACATCACCAGGACTGTTTAAAACCACTTCCAACCGCCATTTGATGGACATTTATTGCTATGACCACTGATGTGGGCCCCACAGCCTCCTTCAATCATTGTTATTTCTCTCTGTAGGATTGTGTGATATTTCAGCCTTTGAAGCTGTGTTGTGTGTCTATTTTTCTGCAGAGCAGGAACATGCTAAAATTCACTTTTTCCTGAATCAGGCCAGATTGATTTAATTATTTCCTGTATAAAATAAATAAATAAATTAAAACTGTGTATAGCTAAAGTATATACATATATTCATGTCACCATAGTATTTTCTGTCAGTCTCAATTTTTACTCTGCCTGGTTCATCACAGCATGGTTTGGATATAAGTATGACTGTCCATGTTTTAAAATTAAACACCCAAGTATAATTACATTTATGTTTTTCCTTCTGCACGAAACATGCTTTTGAAAAAAGCATGACAACAATCAAAGCATGACAGTACATGGTACTTTCACCAAGATTACATTAAACACCTGAGCATTTGTTTAATAGTGTAGCTGTGTAGCTGTTGTAGTTAAAGTTGAAAGAAGAGTGTGATCTAAGTCATATGATACATTTCAACCTATAATTAGAAAAAAAACCATAGGCCATTTCTTCTTGACACCAGCTAATCACAGTAAGAACATCAGGACTCGTTTATCTGTCTATAAAAGAAAAGCAATGTTGCAACTAATGATCAGACATTGGGGGGGTGGATGGCTTGAAAGCAGGGTAAATCAGCATGCCTCAAGAAAGTGAAACAGTGTTTCCTTGAGGTGCCAGGGGAAAACGCTCAACAGATCAGACAAATATGAGTTATTTACAAAGCATTCTAAATAAAGCTGCCACATGAAAATAAACTGCAGAAAAATCAGAGTTGAAACTGAAGTGTGTGAACACAGAGAAAAACAAATATGCTAAATGTTGCTGAAAAATGGAAGCATTTACTGTAAAGGTGATGAAACACACTACAGTAGTAAATAACACAGAAAATAGGAGGCTATGACTACAGAAATAGTATTTTGTGTAACACTAAGTTGACCCTGCTTGAACAAAAAGTTATCTTTGGTAGTCTTCTGAGTATTTTTAAAAATTGTAGGTTATGAATCTTGAATTAAAAATTATTTAGATAAGTTAAAATGATCTACAAATACAAATTAATATTTTTTTTTACTTTTTTTCCCTTCTTCACTTCATATTGTTTTCTCCCATCAGAAATACCCAACTAGAATTTGTCTGCAGAACACAGCTAGTGGTGAGGCATCGAAGTCAGGCTTAGGAAGTTGCAGACTGGTGTTAGTCTTAGTGGTGTAATGCATTGACTCTTGTCACTAAGCAGTCTTACTCAAAGATGCATGACTGTATTCTCTCTACCAGCATGGAAGATGAGGAAGATAGGGAGAGCAGTGTCAGATCAGTACCAGGTTCATGTACAGTAACTTATTTCAATAAATTTGCAAGTACATAAAAGCCTGTAATGTTTTTTCCACACTATAATTAAACATAGGTGGCGGTTTCACCCCCTCTGCAAAGTGCCCTTTTTAAAAAACTGAGCACCTGCCCCTCAAAATGTCTGTGCACGCCACTGCCTAATGCCACCAGAGGGTCACCATCCAGAGGGAAGTTTGCTTCCCTCTACACTTACATCCCCAGATCCCTCTTCTTTCCCACTCTCTTTTTCTCTCTCTCTCACACACACACACACCCACACACACATACACGCGTAAGGACTTTGGAGGCTTGCACACCATGCAGGGTGGAGCGGAGGGGGCCATTTAAGTGGCCTCCTCGGCTGCACCCTGTGGCAACTCGCCTCTTAGTTTTAACTGCACTTAGACACCAAAACACAAGAAACACAAGAAACACAAACAACATCTTAGGGGGGGCGTGCCATCTAGTGCATGGCGGGTGGGGCCACTAAGGTGGCTGCGCTCCCAGCACAATGCGGTCACTGCCCCTCAATTTTGACTGCAAACACACACTTCATAAACAGGAGGTGCTCTCACACCCCTGTTAACCACGGGTGTGGCAGGGGGTGGGAAGAGGGAAGTGGTTGCCCTGGGATCCGGAACCCGGTTTGACTGCAGTGATGGGCTGCTGGTTCTAGGGGGTGCCCGGTCTGCCGCATCTGGATGTAGTGGGGGTTTGGCTGGGGGTGGTGGTGTAGACCGGGTTTGGGGCTCACTGTCTTCTCGTCCGCCTGGGACTGTGTGATAGTGAGTGCTTATGGGTACAGCGCAGGGGAGGGTGTGAGTGAGGGGTTATATGGGGTGGAGGTTGGAGTAGATGGTTCCCGGGGTGTGTGGCTGGAACATCGGGGTGGGTGCTGGCCCACGCCGGGTGGTTGTCTCGCGGGCCCTGGTTCTCCTAGGCATGGTGCGGGCCCTCTATCTTTGGGGGGGTGGAGTCATCATTTGGTTATCATTTAAGAACTCTTAATCACTGGCTGCTCTGTTTTCCTGTAAAAGCCGTAGGAAATTTTCTAGTGTGTTTATGTACAAATTTAGCAGTTTTTTCTCTGGTGATAGTGTGCATTGAAGGGTTGCTGCCTTCTGTCTGTGGTGTTTTTGCCCTACTCTTTCTTCTTCCTTCTTTCCCCTTTGCTTCTTTTTGCTGTCTTCCTTCTTTTTCTGTCCCCTCCGTTCAGGTCCAGCAAGGTTACATAGATGCCATAATTCAAAGTAAATAAATAAATAAATGAATCACATTATCAAGAGGAACCTTATACCCATAAGCCTCCCCTTGGCAAAGCAAATTTGTTCGGCACAACACAGCAACTAGACTATCATTCTGCTTGCTATGACGCTGGACAGGAGAGGCAAAGAAAATAAATTACTGACTAGGTAGAAGTAAAGTAAATATAATACTCTAAAACACCTGCTGATGTCCATCTTTCTTTTCTTTAATCCTGACATTCTGACTTAAGACACAACTAGAGTTATGGTGCTCATGAACGAATCGATTCTTTAGAACGGCTCTTTGAAATGAACGATGGGAATCAAGTCACAGCTGTGAGCTGTTCATTTGTGAGCCATTTTTTTTATATACAAATTTTCCACGCTGCCTTTATCACATGTATGCCATCATAGGAGTCTGAAGTCCAACGCGCTCCATTCATGTGAAGCTTCTATGGGCAGAGAGTGTTGTTCAGAAACAAATTCTGAGTTCTATCTAAAGCATTTATTCAAATTTGCACTGATATTGCTCAGGTTTATTCTTTCTTTCTTTATATTGTATTTTATAGTAAATTTTATATAGGTAATTGTTATTATCATTATTATTATTGCTTGTTATTCCTATATATCATTAAAAATTACAACAACAGACTAATATTGGTGGGATGTGTAATTTTCGATAGTTCTGATTCAAGTCTTACCTTGGAATTGTTATTAGTGATTATTTTCTTGATAAAAGTTAGTAAGTTAACCCTGACTGAATTCTAAAAAAAAAAAAAAAAAAAAAAAGAACGAGGCAGTCTTTTGAGTGACTCTTTGAAAGGAATGGCTCCTCAAGATCTGACTCCCTTCAGAGAGCCGTGAATCCCATCTGCTCTCTGGTAGTGTGGAGCCAAAACTGCTGGCTGTTTCAACAGAGACAGCCAATCACATCAGCAAGAACTGAAAGGAGCAGAGCCAATCATATCAGCTGAAACAGGTTAGAGGGCGGGACTTACAGCATATGTACCTTGCTGCAGATAACGTAGAGAGAGGCCTGATCACAGGACTTGATAGTGACATGTCTCCACCACCCCTACCCTTTTCTGTGCCTTGGTATTGAATCACTCATCTTTTGATTAAAAACAATTGACAACTGTAAATATTTCGTTTAGGCCAGCGTGCATCTACACACACATAAACACCCAGAAACAACAGTCTGGTTTAAATCCTCTATTTGCTCGTAGTAAAATAGTCAAATGTACAGCTGGTAGTAGTGTTGATTTAAGAATCAGAAGAAGAAATTTGTCTATATTTGTTCTGTAATAGAGGATCTCATTTTTTCATCCAAAGGGAGGCTCTGTCAGACTTCCCGCTCCTGGCTTTTAACCAAGAAGCCAAACTTATTTTTCATTTGGTCTCCAAGGATTACGTTTTTGTTATGGTTATGACAAAGGTGAATTCTAATTGCATCTCAATGATAGAGATGATCATTCTTCCTGACCTCACTTTTTTCACTATATACATAAAGGATTTGCTACTTCTTGCTGCGGCAATGTACTCTTGAGCTGAATAGAAATCCCAGTAAGTGCAGTTTGTCCACCATGTCTTCCCCTTATGTAACAAGAACAATGACAGTTAAAGCAAAGGTAGTGGGTCTTTTTCTTCTTACTGATATAGTAACAAATGTCCACTGGCAGGCAACAATTTAGATGTTTTGCAGGCATTTTAAATCAGTTTGTTACCTTTGGCTTATGTCAGTCACAAGCTTAAAATATAAACTTGTCCATGTCCATCCCATCAGTGGCTTTGACCAGCTGTGGCCTAGGAAGCCCATTAATTAATAACACATACAGCTGGAGCCTTTGATGCACATGCTTGTCTGTACAATTCCTTCACTCACAAGTCATTTGCATCAAATTGGTGATATGTGCCTGTTAACTAGCACTATTTTTCTTTTTAATTTTGCTCATGAATGCTTGTTAATTTTTCAGTTCTGATTTTAATTCAGAAAGCAGCTGATTAATAACCACAAAGAGACACTGGAGCTCTTTTTTCAGACTTAGTTCAGTATAATGAGATAAGTCAAATGGCTCTGCAACTATAAGAAAATAAATCTTGTCTGACACTCAATAACATCCTTTATGTGAGCAGTTAAAAGTAACAGTTTATGTTTTTTCACTTTTATTTCACAGCCATTTCTTACAGTTTATTTCTAGTCTAAATACTGTTTAATATAGAAAACATGAAGGGATCTCCATCAACTTTGTTTGTACAATTCACCAACTGGTGCTGAGCTTCAGTCATAGAATCCAGAGCATCCTGAGTCTTTATGCTACAGCTCAAAGAAAGTCATATTACTCACACGTACGTTGTATGACTGTAAGTTGAGCAAATATTGATGAAAAAAAAAAAAAACTCTTCACTCTTCACTGAATCATCCGTACACTGATTGTGTGCACATAGATAAATGATCCAAAAAATAAATAAATAAATTAAAAGCTCTACAACCTTTACAACCTCTACAAGGAACAATCGCCATGGTTTTAAGGAAGTCGCTTTAAAATCTGTAAAATCATTTCTGGAATTTCTGTCTAAGAACAAAAATGACAATGAACATTTACTAAATTAAAACTAAGTTAAAACATGAAAACATTACTAAGTTAAACATTTTTGTGTTTTTTTTTTTTTTTTTTTGGTGTAGCCAGAAAGATAATGCAGTGGATCAGTGCAGAAATGTAGAAGTAAGAAATGACTAAACTGTAGTCAGTATTGCAAATGTTTCTGGGCTATACGCTAGTTAGAACTGGAGTAAAAGGTGTTACATCCAGTGGATTGTTTATATGAAGAGCCACATAGTGGAATTATTTTACTCTGTAGTTTTACAAACTTCAATTGGCGACATAGCCTTACTGGTTTGGGAACTATCTCATCTCGAATGTGAACAGCACAAAAGAAGGTGGCTATAGATTTAAGGAGAATCAAGAGCAAGCCAAACATAATTTCCACCAGATAGAGTCTTAAGGTTCTGGTCAATTACCTGGGTGTTTAACTTATAATAAGCTGGAAATGTAACAATGAGGTAGTCTACAAAAAAGAAGTGTACAGATTCTGCTTCTTTATAAAGCTCAGGTCCTTTAATTTTTGCATGCTTCCTTGTTGTGGAGAGTGTAATTGGCTTCGCAGCCATCTGTTGTGGCAGCAGAATCAGAGCCAGTGACTTGGAAAAAATGAATAAACTGATAAAGAAAGTTGGCTCTGTGCTGAAAACTTTCCTGGAACCACTAGAGCTGATTATATAAAGAGCACTGTACACCTTCTACACAATATAATGATTAAACAGTAGAGTGTATTCAGTCAGAGGCTCCTTCAGCTTGGCTGCAACACTTAACATTACAGGAGGTCATTTGTGCTCATAGCTACAGCTCTATGCAATAAGAGCTTACAATGTCTAATAATTACCATTACCTTTTTATTCATGCTCTAACATTTTCTCTTCATGCACGACAAAGATTATTCAGTCTGCATGGTTACAGCTTTACCCTTATCCACACTAATATTGTCCTGATTTTAAAACCTAACTTTAAAAACTCCAACACATAGGGTTTTGTCCAGAGATAAACTGGTGCTATACACAATAAACCAGCTTAAAAGCTGCTTTAAACTAACTTAAAGTGCCATTTACTTAAATTATAAAAGAAAAGTTTAGCACATTCTGTTGATGAGGAGGACAACTGAGTTAATATTTTAATCATAGTTCCCATCAGACAATACAGGTTCAATTTAAACTCAATTTGGGAGATTTAATATTTTATTTGGAATAGCTAATGTTACTTTAATCAGCAAACATTGTTATTTTGTCACTGTCAAACATGGTTCTCCATTTACCAATTTATCTAATTCAAACTAAGAGTAATATGGTGTTTTGTTTTTTCATCTCGTGTCCTTTTTGTTGTCGTTCTTACAAAGTTGCCAAAATAATTCATATATGGACTATCAGGTGAATAACAGCTTTCATGGAGGTTTCATCAATATAAGCCAGTTACAAGAGAAGAGTGAAATAACCAGGGGGCCAACAGGTGAATGCTGCTGTCCCTGTTGTACCCCCCTTCATTTCCAGCCACTGCTATTTGCCTTTTAGGCCCAAATCAAATTTATCCTTTTCATCAGTCATCAGCGGCTGTTTCATGAAAGCAACTGTGTCCCACAGCCATTACATATAGAAACACAACCTGCCACATGTCTACATCAACTACATTTATTCTAAAGTAGAACAAACTCCTGCAAACTATCCTGGAAAATAGAATGTTATCCTTAATGTTTTAGTAACAGACCCTTTTTTCCATGAATAAATAGATAAATGAAAGTATAAAAAATAATAAATCAAATTAATAATTGGAAGCCATCTTGACTTGGATGTGGCTGTAAGGATTTGAAAATGCCACATATGAGTCACAATGCTGAATTATCTATAACTTAAGGTCAATGTGAGTCTATCTATTACAAAACAATTATAATTGCACATTTTATTAAGGATAGGCTTGTGGGAACACTTAACATAGAGTTGTTTCTCTTCATGCTAAAAGACTCTAAAACCTGACCAGTCAGGTTGCAGACAGAGAAGAGGTCCTGGAGTGTCGGGTACCAGCAATAGATCCTTTGAGCCCTGTGGGTTGGCTTTTTTTTGGTTGGGTTTGCTTTTCACAGATTCCATCAGATTAGCATCTGGGGAGTTTGGAAGCCACATGAACACCTGAGGGTCTCCGTTCTGTTCGTTTTGGGCCCTTCTTAAACAGTTTTGTCAGGGTGACTGCTGTTTTGCCAAGGGGAGGTCTGTGCTGCAAGAAAGCACTGGTGCCATGTGGATCTAAAAATGCAAAAATGTTTACACTTATCCAAGTGTCAATGCAACATCCATTTATATGCCAGGATAAAGATTTGTTTGGTCTACCTCTTGTCCATTTAACCCTGGTATTAGACTTCCTATCTATCATTAAAGTTGTGAATTTCAGATTTCTAACTGCTACCACTGTCCTAAATTTGGCTTTTCTCTTTGATTTACTTCTTCCCTGATTTAACAGGAATCAAAAACCTTCACTCGCCCTGCAAAATTTGAACACAGATTATACATTTTTATACATTATACATTTTTAACATAACTGCACAAAAAAATAAGAACGACAGCAGCAGAAACTCTGAATTCAAAGCGGCATTAAAAAGACATAAACATATTTGATTACACTGCAGTAATGTGACTTCAAACACATGTTTCTGTAAAACATATTAAGAATTTGCCAAATTTCCCTCTCATATACAGTATGTTCACCATATCACATAAGCATTTTTGCCTAATTATTAACAGTGTATTCACAAGTAAAATAGTTGTACAGTATAGGCAAATTCTGTCAAACACCTTATGTTTCATGGTATTCTTCATAACATAATCACATCTTCATACTATTGTTACTGTACGATTATTTTCTATAGCAGGTATCCCAGGTGTTCACCTCTAACTCTGCATAATAGAAAAAATAAAAACTCCTTGATTGCCTGCAGTACGTGCTAATGAGGAGAAATAATGGGGATGTTCATGTGAGCGAGACTAATTTTACCTGACATCATTTTTACAGGGCTAACGACCATTGAAAATTAGGGCAGGGTCTGAAACTATATTAACATGTAGAGAGGGCATATGCCAGCATAGTTTTAAGGCATCGCCCACTACTAAACACAAGGACCAACCTCTAGTCTGCACGCTAATCCTGTTTGCCCAACAATATGGAGCTCCATTAACATTCTCTGTGATCAATAATGCCTCTGACCAATGAGCAAAGTAGCTCAGCAACAAACTATTAATAGTACTCTGTTTAACTTCGTCCATTTTCCGTTAGGCATCACTTTCACAGCTGGAATGGATTTAAAAGGTTTGTCTTACTGTAGCGCTCAAAATCATCATCATGCCCTTGATCAGAATGCTTTATTGACTAAACTGACATGTTCGCTTGATAAATGTGTTTACTGTACTTGTATGTTTAGAGCAGTTTAACACGTGTCCATTGTTCATTGTGTCTAAAAATATCATGAAAACCAGAACGTGGATAACATAGCTGAGTGCTCTCCTATTTATTGTTCTTGCCTCTAGGAGACTCAGGTCACTTTATCTTCCTACACTGCTCCAATGTGCCTCCTCACGGTCCGACAGTTCTAGCTGTTGCGTGAAACTAAAAGTATTTCTGCACTTCAGTTGCATACTATATTATTTTCTAGACTTTATAAACTGCTGTAAATATACATTTGCACATATTTGGCACTTACCAACTTCTCTTTAGTCTAGGGAATGGAATTTCTTACCCAGTCAGTACACTTTATGCCAACAACTCACAGAGCAGTCTGCAATCTATTGTGTCTCTGTCCCTGGAACAACAGAAGAGCCAATATGGCCGACACTTCATGTTTTTGCAGCATTGCTGCCAGTCTGTGTTGATGATTGAGACAGTGGGGATGAATGGGAACTGACAGCTACTCTATGTAAATGGACAGCATTTCAAGAGCACTTTACCTGTCTGCCTGACCACAAATCACATTCACACCTACAACCTCACACATACTGTATATGTATATGTATATGTATATAACATTTTAATGTTGATAATGTCTTCCTCTTTTACCTGTAAAATAATTATTTATATATAAACATGAAAAAATGAGAAACACCTGCTGAAGCTGAGCTGTGACTTCATGCTATTGCTAATTAAACCTATTAATAGCTATGAAATAACAGCATGTTTTCCCAAGAACTTGTTTTTTTCTGTCTGTGTTTGTTCCTGCAGATGTTTAATCAAAGCTCATAATTATTTACCAGCTTTGAGCAAGTCTGTACACTACAATGTGGGAAACCGGAACCCATTAAAAACACTCAAATTAATTGCTGCTAGCATGTGTGCTGACACATTTATATATAGTGTTTGTTGTAAACACACACTCACATACTGTATACAGAGAAGAGAACTTTTCATTATTTAACGCAATTTGAGTGGGTCGTAGGGGACAAGGCCATTTTATGTACAAAAAGGATTCATAATCTCCTAACAGACCAAAGTTTTATATTCAATTTATGCAACATGTCTTGGCTGTCCATATAATCTCTATTTTGAGTTTATACCGAAATGATAATCCTGGTTCTTTTATAAGAAAATGTGTAGTGTTAGGGCCCAGCACAGGCATGCACATTACATTTCTAATGAGAAGATTATATTATTTGTTTCATATTTATCGCATTCAGATGATGATGATTCACTAAATGCCTGCCTTGTTATGAAGACGTCTACTTCTTGACCAAATGATGCCAAGTTAACCACCCACTGCTAGCAAAGCAAAGCGGGTAAATAATTATGTAGCATCACAGATGTCGGCTGGGTCCAATTTCAGACTGCAGCTTTGTTTTTGGCTCACTTACGGGTCTCTCTGCAGTCCAGACACAAACACAATCATTGCTAACAGAGCAGATTGTCTTAGAAGTTATGAACCATTTAACAATCGAAATGCTGTTTGTGGCTTGGAATTACCAATAATTGTTATTTTCTTATTTTTTTTCTTCTTTTTCTAACTCCCTTTTCCACCTATGATTCATTAAAATGGATTTTGTGTTGGAGCTTAAAATTTTATTACCCTCTTAATCATGACCTCTGGATCAATCTTACAGGGATGATTAAACCTCACTGCAACAACAGTAAAAAAAAAAAAAAAAAAGAAGAAAAGCTGTTGTTGTTAGAGAAGAAAACAGAGCTGACGGCTGTATTTTGAGGGATAAAAAGGGCATAGTTGTTAGAGATATTTAAATATGTATTCATGATAAATTCTCATCTGTTAAATAAAACAGAGTCGACAGAAACTACCAGTGATGCTCGTTTCCTGTTCAGGTGACACAGTCAGAAGGATCTAAATGCATGAATCAAACCTTTTTATTTCTTTAGTGAGAGTGCCTTTTGTCATCTTCAAAAGTAATATCCAAGAAAAGTGGTGTTACTAAATGTCTCCCACCTCACATCCACCGCATCCTCCATCACTGTCATGTCTGTCTTGCATTTGGCTGATGGGTTGATGGCGAGCTCGGCAGGGGGGATCACGAAGCTTTTACTCAGTGGCAGCCACATTCCTTCTCCCAAGGTGTATGTGAATCTGCAGAAGGACAACAAAAGTTACAGGTGGACACTTTCAGTGTAAGAAATAAAAAAAAAAAAAAAAAAAAATATATATATATATATATATATATATATATATATATATATGTATGTATATATGTATTACTGATGGGCAACGATTAAAATTTTTAATCGCGATTAATCGCATGACATGCTGCGATTAATCACAATTAATTGCATCGTTATGCTCAAAATGTCTCTTTCCTTTAAAAAAAGGCCTACATCTATAAAAAGAAATGCAGTAAGTTTTGGTTTACAAACACTACATCAGGGGTCTCCAACCTGCAACTCTGGAGCTGCAAGTGTCTCTCTGGACCTTCCACAATGCCTCTAAATATGTGGCTAAAATATTTTTTTTTTAAATCTATCTTTCTTGTCATTAGGTTGGAAACCATGGACTTTTTTTTCCTTTCTTTTACATCATTTTTCACAAATATCTACATTCCTTAGCAGAAAGTTTGTCTATCTTCTTTTTTTTTATAAAGGTTTTAAATTTTCCTTTATTTTAAAACCTTAAAAATGGAAATAAAAATGTGGTTCTTCAAAAATAAACATCCTATGGTGGCTCTTCATTAAAAAATATATATTAACTTGCCTTTTTGAAAAGTCTCGTAACATTTGCGTCTCTAAAGTAGTTTTATTTAGCTGGCTGAGGGGAAAAATGGCTCTTTGGATTGGAAAGGTTGCAGACCCCTGCACTAAACACATAAACAGGTTTAGCAGCAATTTTCAGATAAAATATTTCTATATATATATTTATAAAATCACATATTTATGACAAAGAAGGATGAAATGTTCAGGATTTACTAACTAAAAGGTAAAATGTTAGCAGGATGAATTTAAAGCTGTGAAGCTGCTTCCTTCTAAACACAGAAGGAACAATATGTGATGAATATCAGCATCAGGTGAACAGACAGAAAGCAGGATTAGAATCTCACAGCTTCTAGATGGTGAGGAGAGAGAAATATTCACAATATGCACAATAACTTCCATCCATGCACCTTCAGTGCTTCATTATCCAGATTTCTGGCCTATAATTTATCTAAACTTTAATTTTCAGCCTCCGCTACCGGGAGTTAAGGGGTTAACATCTCGTGCCGGGTGTAACGTCAGGTCTGTAGATGTAAATCTCTACGTGTGGTATCCACAGAAAGTCCAGAATCTCAGCTACCAGCTCAGTAAAACCATTTCTGTCACCAACAAACACAGTTAAGACAACAAATTATTTAAAGTGCAGCTACACAAAGTCCGAACAACATGTAAACACAAATTATGTCTCCCCGTGTCCACCCCACAGCATGAACATGAACTAACGACTCCTCTACTGAAAGCTCACATCTCACAGATTCCACAGCTGGAAGTTTCATCTCGCTATGACCAAGATTCACCGAACCAGAGGCAGAAGAAGACCCGATTTATGCTTCACGTTTGTAAAAGTCAGAAAGCATATCTTACCTTTGCTGTCTTGCATAAATTAAAACCGCATTTTTAAAAAAAAAAAATAATAAAAAAGTTTCCCGTCCAAAAATTACGATGTTCTGTCCATCTGCATGTATTTTGACAAAGAGAAACGTCGGTTCTTTTTTTCTTCTTCCTGTTCCAGACAGAAAACATCTCTTTATTTTAATAAATCCGCTCTCTCCCGACCACGTCAGATGCACCGCTGCAGCAGGGAAGAGAGACATGGACGCCATGTTTCTGTCATCAAAGCCAGCGGCCAGAAAAAAAAAAAAAAAAAAAAAAAAAAAATTAACGCGTGATTAAAAAAAAATATATATTTATATATATATATATATATATATATATATATAAAAGGAAAAATAAATGAAAAAATTAAATATTCCTACCTCTTCAGTCCCATGAAGAATTAAAGAGTGCAAGACCAATACAGCTAAACTTAGTGAAGCGTTAGTTGTTTGGTTAGGGTTAGGAGCTGAAGATACTTGTTGAAGTACGTGACAAAAATCATGGTGCCTGTTTACATGCTTTCACAGCCCTTACAAAGCACCAGTACGTCAGGACTAGGAACGACCATAACTGTGGTTTGTATATGTAAAATCTCAGTATTATTTCTAGCATTTGTGATGTAAATTTATTTGGTCTCCATCTGTCTTAAATTTGAACAACCTAAAAGATTAGAGGGGCGGAAATCAAAATAAGGATGCAATGTCTTACACAAGCATCCATTGTGTCCACTAGTTTAGTATTCTAGACGTGATAACACTGAAACACAAAACACAAATGATGAGTTACTGATTAAGATCAGAACAGGAGCAATCATCTACTTTCCAGAAGTTCCAGCTATGTAAATATTTCTACAGTTCTGAAAAGAAAAGAACAAAATAACTAAAACCTATGAGTACATCAATGAGAAGAGAGAAAAGCACAACTTTACCCTCAAGTGTGACTAAAACCAGTAACCTCATGTGACCTGCAAAGCTCACCAACCAATATACAAATACTACGGTATCATCAGTACTGCAGAAGTGGAAAACTTAAGCTTCTCCCTTCATTGCATACAAGTACATCTACTATTAAGACCTTTTCTATTAATTGTTTTACGTGTTAAAATGGAATCTTGTGTCGACCGCATCTTAACTTCTGATGTTTAAATGGCTTTGTAGATATAACTATCTTTTAATCTCGTTGTACATGTGTATAATGACAATAAAAGGCATTCTATTCTATTCTATTCTACCCAAGAACAGAACTACTTATTTCAACAGTTACACCCAGGTCTTCTCTATCTAGCATCTCCGCACAACTCTATCTGACATCTGGTTTTGTTAAGTTTAGCCTACTTCAGGATACAGAAATCTCTCAGATCCTGAACTCCTGGTGACATCTTTCACTGGGCCCTCATGTTCCAGTCCTCAGCTTCCAAACTTTAAAACATTGCTTTCTAGAATTTTGACATCTCCTCCCCCTCAAAAAAACAAAAACAAAACAACAACAACAAAAAAAAAACAAACAAACAAAACAAATTAAATAAAAGCTGAGATCATTAGGCTTATCTTCTCAAACTTTAAAAAGTCAAAAGTTTCTTCTCATCCGGGAAAAAAAAAAGAATTACCACGTATCAAAATAGCGATTTTTCATAGATAAATATCTCCACTGCATTACTTAATTAAAGAATAATAAAAGTTATAGCCTCAAGTTGGTTAGAGATTATTTATTTTACTTTTCAGCAAAGTTATCTTTTTTGCATTAATCTTTCTGAAGCAGAGGGACACTGTGTGTTTGTGGATGCAATGCATACCTAATGAGGATTCCTGACAAAAAAAAGCACCAATAAGAGTTTCCCTGCGGACAAAACATGGTGATGAATCTGTAAACAACAGATGTCTCAAACAAAGGCTTTTAATTTTTTTTGATTTGTGATACAATGAATATCATCAATCTTTAAAACACTGCAGATGAAATGTAATAGTTGGAAGTTTAAGTTAAACAGTGATGCAGATTAACATCAAATGCATTACTAGCACTGATGAATAATGTATGAATAATACTTGTAATGCAAAAGAGGGGAAGTTGTTGATTAAATGGTTAACAACCATTTTTATGCAGGCTAAACATATTTCCTCATTTTAAATTGTTCAATTTGCATTTAATAAAATGCTAACTTAGCATATGAAAAGGGCAGTGAATTGTAAGGGCTGCGTGCACTACTAGTCACTTAAAGACCAGAGTGATGAAAACCACTACACAAACAGAACATTCACTTATATCAGCCAAATTACTCCTTTTGTTCCAAAGTCAATTTCAAGCGGATGAAAGCTGCTGTTTTTCCTTTTAATGTAGAACATTTGGTTCTAGTGAGTTATCATGAGCTGAAAGCTTAAGCCAGTTCTAGTGGGAATTTGTACAGCAGTTGTGCTGATATTCCCTGTGATGCAGCATGACGTATAAAGGTGACAAATCTTGGACAAATTAGCAGCCACTTACCAAGCAATGTTTTATAATGGACAACTGGGGACTTCAGCACTGCTACAAGACTTATTTGACTCCCCCTATGAGAAGTGGAGGTGGAAAAACGAGGCGTTCCCATGGGAAATATTTGCTGTGAGGAAAACATGTTTGCAGTCCTCAGAGAAAGTTCCTGCAGCTAATACCACGCTGATAGCAAGTGTTGTGTGTCTGAAGCTAACCCTCTGCGTTTGTCTCTTCCTTTTTTGTTTGCTCTGCTTTTCCTGTAAGAATGTATCTGCTTTACAAAAGAAAATAACAGCTAAATTGCTCTCTGACAGCTTTCTGGATTTCCAGGTCTTTTAAAAATATGTGTAGCGTACAATCATTTTATGGAGTTAGCTGGAAACTAAACTAGTTAAATTGGGATGGATAGCTGGGTGAGAACAGTCTGAGAATAACATGACAGAGCTGTACAGAGGGGGAGAAGGCTTCTTCTAAAGAACATGCCAAGAGGGAAGGCAATGCTTCAAAGTATTTACAGGAGATAAAGTGTGATGGCAGTCTCCCTATTTGTTCCCAACAGACTGTCCTAACAACCACAACAGAAGTCTGCATAAACTGTATGACTGTCTTTTGTATTTGCAAGTAGTAACCAAACTAATCTTAATATTTTTTAGCTGCTGCATTGCAAAGTAAGTAGTCACACACTTAATAAAGACAGTACCTCAGTAGCTGATAGACAAGTCAGAACTTGGGAGAGACAATAAACCTAAAACATGAGCTTTTGTCCTGTCATGCGATGTGAAGAATTTAAAAGAAGGGCGCGCTGAAAGAACAAGCATATAATGACCAATGTGTGTGTTTAAAGAAAGGACAAAAGTAACACCTTAGCATTTTCTAAACCACCACTTTAACCATTAAACTTTGATTTTT
Source organism: Melanotaenia boesemani (assembly GCF_017639745.1). NCBI lineage: Eukaryota > Metazoa > Chordata > Actinopteri > Atheriniformes > Melanotaeniidae > Melanotaenia > Melanotaenia boesemani. Next base: position 12,508,418 of record NC_055689.1, read on the forward strand.
CTGAGTTTACAAGCTGCAAATAAATACACCAAAATTTCTTGCAGACTTTGTTGGATCCCTTCCAAAGTAGTAGATTTCAACAAGGTGCAAGGAAAGTTCACTCTCTCTTTCACATCAGCTCTGACTGATTTAACATGAATCAGTTCTCTAGTACGGGTGCAATTTAATCCTTTGCAACACTGGTATGTTTAACACAATTAGGGAGTAGTAGCTTTCTGACATATTTTGGTACAGATATCAAGTTAAAGGAGCTATCCATGGCAAAAAACTTCGCTAAGAGGGCAGAAACTCTTCTCAGTTGTAAAATTTGTATGAGTGTCTTTTAGGTCATAGGTCTGGTTTTAAAGCATGTAAATGATCCATTAAGCTGCTCTCACCAGGCTATTTATTTATTTTAAAATTTTCCCATTTAAGGAGTGTGCACTGCTGAGTTTTGAATGAACTCATGACATATTTTTGTTGCCTAGCCAGTGACTGGAAACTGGATAAACAGCATTTCCAGCACAGTAAAAACAAAATATTTTTAAAAGAAATTAGCTGTTTATGTGTATATATATATATATATATATATATATATATTATTGTTTGTTTGTTTTGTTTTAAAACCTAATTGTGTTTATTATTTGCTGCCTATATCCCTCATACTCATAATAAGTTATGTGACTGACACCCCAAATAAAAATGTTTTACATCTGGATAAAACACAGTTTTATGAAGTTCGTCTTACCTGAAAATACGATCAGAAGGTTGTTCTCCCATCACAAGATCAAAACCGCGCTGGAAGATGGTGTAAGGCCAGGGACTTGCATGAAGAAAGAATAGATCAGAGGGAAAGAAAAAAAAGAAGAGGAAAGAATAAAATTGAGTGTTAGAATCTAAGCCAGAGAGGTGTTAAATATTTTAGACTACCCATCCTTCTAATCCAAACCATCCAAAATTACAAGCCATGTCTACCCACCTTCCTCCCCATCTTCCAAAGCTCCACAAATCACAAACATTTCAATGAAGCTTTGTGTAAACATGCATAATAAAAAATGTATTTTGCTGCAGATGACATGCAATGTGACTTTGCCTCATATCTATTTACCAGGGGAGGGGGTGAGGAGGGGGTGACAGGATGAGACAGAATAGGAGAAAGACGCAAAGGAAGAGGAACAAACAGAAGGTGATGGAAAGAGCAGATGCCGGTTGAAAAAGGAAAAAAAAAAAGGGGGACAAAGAGTGGGAGCAAGAGTAATGTCAAGGGAAAGAGACGAGCGCCAAGAGGCAGAAGTGAGAGAGGGAGAATGATAGAGATTAATGGGAAGTGGCAGCTCTGGGACTAAATAGTCTGCAAAGTGAGAGTGCAGGAGGGGGGCTGACAAGAGGCCCGATGTCATTCTGAGCAAACTCCTTCACTACTGTAAGCAAAAAGAACATCGGGAAGAGGGTAGCGTCTCCACGCCACAGGCTGCGGTCATTAAACATTTAAATCGCCCAAGGGTGCCCACTCTGTTACACAGTGACAGGAACACAGAGAGAGGAATAAGATAAAGCATTACACAGTTGGGTGAGCTAATGCAAATGTTCAGAAGTGTAATAAAATATAGACCAACATCCACATTTCGAACATGGCGCGGATGCAATAAAAAAAAAAACTGAAAAAAAAGCACATGCTCTGCTCTACCTGTTGTAAGCTGATGCTGTTTCTCGCCATTCTCACCATTACCATGTTCACCCTTCCTGAGAGGTTTTAAGTGGTGGTAGAACACAGTAGCAATCCACAAAACATAATAAAGCCCGAACCTTTCTTAAAAGGTATCCTGTGGAGTTTTAAGCCTCAAGCAATTCTATAAAGCAACCTGGTTACAAGTGGCACTTGTCCATGTGTGGCATTGCACGTCTCTTACACGTCTTTGCAGAAAAGATTTTTTTTGCACAAATCATCATGGTATTAACTTTATTATTTTCTCTTGTGAAGTTAAGAGTGTAGGGTCAGTGCAGGTACTTTTCTGTTTATTAATCATGTTTTTTTCTGGCTTGACATGAAGTTCTTGGGACTGTAAATAGTCAGACAGTAGTTGACACTATGGCAGCTGCTGCAGATGAATTTCAAGGACATTTAAAGGCAAAAATTTGAACCCAATTAAATGTTTATTTTACTTCCTGGGAGGTTGTCAGCAGCAGAATATTTCAATTTGAATAAATATACCAAGTCAGCCCTTTCAACCAGTAAGGAAGTACATTTAAGCCCAATCTCAAAAGCTGAACAGACCAAGTAGCAAGATAAAAGGCCTGCAAATGTAGCCACATTACATATTACCCAACATGAGAAGCACTGGAGATCTAAGATTTTAAACAAGCTGTGGGCACAAACTCTGAATCAGTGATGGATTTTTTTCATTGATTTTAAGAAATACCATATTGAAAAATGAGGTTTAGTATTTGGCCTTTGCCATGTTGTTTTTTGTTGGAATCAGAAGTTTTGGATAAGAGGGGACAGCTGGAGTGATCTTTGAAAGAAAGCTGAACAACTTTGATGACTTTCATAATGACATGATTGCTCAAAGAAACTGCACACATAGTGTCCAAATTACATGCATTCCTGTTTGAAATTATTTTGTTTTTATTTGAAAATAACATTTAATATTATCCACAGCAGATATGTACAGATGTACCTACTTAGATTTACCTCTCCCGTTCAAACACCAGCCAGTTTCAGCCACCTTGTTGAGATTCAGCTGCAGTGATTGGCCTTTGCTGGCTATTCTAAAAGGTTTCATCTGTATATAATTAATGCAAATGTAATTAATGTAAACAACTAATAAGCTGTGTGAATGTCTATGGACTTTATGTGATCTTGCAATATCATATGCTTTCAAACATTAATTGGCATTGACAACATAATCTATTTTAATTCGCCCAACAAAATCATATTTTTTTTACTTGATCTGAAGGACGGTTCTCTTGTTCTTTCCTTTTGTCATGATAATGAGCAATCACAAACCATCACAGGTCGATTATCACGACTTACCCCTGATTGGGCCCCCACTCACTGCGGATGCAGAGATGCTTGTGAACAGGGTCCTTCATGTAACCATCTAGGCAAAGGCATTCTCCTGCAAACAAAAAAGGCAGTGATTTAATCATGTCTTCCTCAGAGTGGGGACTTTTTAATTCCCCAGAAATTCCTTTTGCTCCTCTCTTATCACTCTGAGAGAGCGATTCAACAGAGGATCCTCTTTAGGCATTCAGAGCACTCATGATCATCTTTTATTTCTAACAAGGAAGTCCAAGCTGCCCCCAAAAAAGAAGTTTTCAAGCAGGAACATGTGCAATCTGCTCTAACACTATGATATAGCTGCTCTAAAAATTGCCACAAATAGCCAAAGGCAGGAAAAGAAGATAATAGCACTCACCACTGTCCAGCATGCTAGTAGATGGTTTTAAGCACACTGAATGAAACATTTGCTCACTACTGTTTTTTTCCTTGTTGAAAATGGATTGCTCTCACTTTGCACATGCTTTAACCTTAACACTGACTTAAAATGACCTATCTGCTTACTGTTGCCTGGAATTTCTTCTTCACCAGTAAGCTCCACTTGCAAAGGCATCACTTTATTTGAGATGTTGTAGTGACATGAATCAGGATACAAATAATGGTTACACAGCCTGGAGGGTTGTCAGGGCAACATCAGGTGACTGATGTTTGTTTTTTTTGTGCAAAGCAGATATGTCCTTCACAAATTATCAGTTTCATCTGACCATGTTTTTACATTATTGGCCTTTAAAAAAAGTCTCTTACATTAAAGATGGAGGTTGTGGATTGATTTTGCTCGTCTCCTGTATACACTTAATTAAATACACCTCCACTTTATGTTTGGAAGTTTTGTCCTTGGGATGAACCGGTATTTTTTTTAGGTATGAAACAGAGGCAAACTGATTAGTTGATTCGGTGCACTGATGTGGTCATTCAGCGTAAGCTGTTTTCAGTTCAGTCTTCAAACCAAACAGAGCCACAGAATCTGCAGAGAACCAGCTTAAACTACAGAAACTTGCTTTGCAGCCAATGATAAACATCCTAGACGACAGCTCCCATAGGAGAATCAGAAAGAGAAGATTTGCTTTTCTGTTTTCTGTGCTCACCTAAACAATTAATAGTAAAGAAAAACTGTCAATAAAGCTGTTCCCATTCATATAATTACCAGGTTTTGCTGTGCGACACTGAATCAAGATTAATACTCTGAGTGAAAAAGCATCCCATTAAGACTACATGTTAATCTGCAGCTTCTTTGAAGCATTTTTAGTTTTATGTCTGCTGTTAAAATTAAAACATCATCTGACACAATTTCAGTGTTTGTGTCTGTGTGTGTGGGTGGAGGGACCATATATGATATTTGATATCCCCCCAGCCAGGGAACTGCAGATGTAAATTAGCCCAAGGCTACCTCTGTACAATGCATCAAATGAAAACACTTGTGTTTGAAATTGTACATGTCTCCCCGCATTATCATCCAGAGAAGTTTAAGAAAGCATCAGCAGATTTATTTCTGCTGATGATCACACAGAGATAAATCTAGATGTAACCGGATATTTCCTCTTGCAGCAGTGCTGGGGATATTTAAGGTTACTGAATTTGTTACTAGTTCTGCTTTTTTTTTTTTTTTTTTTTTTTAAAAAAAAGGGGGGAAAAAGTGGCCAAAGGGGGGTTGGAAAGTCACTAAATCTGGAGTCAAATTCTTTAATTTAGCTACAGGGGGTTGCTAACTTGATAGATATTTTAGGGGCTATAACCACTGCTGCTTCAAATCACAGTTCTTTTAAATCACAAAATACAAACTAATCCTTCCTTATAACATGTGGTTATACACGAAGCCTAATCTTCACAGTTCCTGAAACACAAAACAAAAAACAGCTCAGGGTATTAATAAAAGCTACAACCGCTTACAATTTTTATTTTTAATTAACTAACAATTAACAAGTTTAAGTAATTAATCCAAATATATAACTCAAGATGATGAGTGTGTTTTTCACATTGATCTGACAGGTTCTAATGGGTAAACACTATAACCTGCCTAAACATAATGTGATGAGGGCAGATATTACTCTAATCATCAATGCAATCATATTCTAAGAATACTGTTTTCTGTGGTGCAGATTTCACCTAATTCACTTAGCCATCAGCCCAAAGGCCACATTTTATGGAAACTATAAACAGGTGACACAGAACATCTGTTCAACCTATAAACTGAGGAACAGCAAATCATGTGAAACAGTAGCTCTACACTACGTTTAGCACCCCATGTGTGGTTGTTGGATTGGGCATGCAGATCAAGTGATGTTGGATACACAGGAATACAAATCTCTAAAATGTCCAGTACCTCACCCGTGGGGCATAAACATCATTGATGCTCCATGTTGGCATCAAGCCTGTTAAAGAACAGCAGAGCATCAGCTTATTGTTCTGCTGTCAGCTCCCAGGAGAAATGTCGGCATTGACTTTGCTCACTATGATTGATGGGGGCTCACCTTTGGTTTAGAGGGTTACCCAGGGGTAAAGTGTACAACATGCTCTCTTCATGCTCAATGAGAGGCAAGTGAGAAGCACCAGCCCCGGGCTTTTATACACCCTTGTTAATGGAAAAGGTCAGCTGTCAGTACCTGCCAGGCTAAAGGAAATCACATTCACTGGTTCTACTGTTCATGGTACTAAAAAATGACTTGAGCAGTTTTCTTTCTTTTACATTTAATCTCATAGTTTTAGTAAAAAATAAAAACTCTGTTTGCTCTTTAGTTGAGTCAAAGCCGATTCAATGACCAGGTTTTAGTGTTGCTGGGGATCAAAACAAGGTTTTGAGTCAGAAAAAAGGAAAATGCCATTTTGCTGTGTGCAAAGAATGGCAGTTTGTCAATAAGAAATATCAAGACAGAACTCAGAAATATTTCCTAAATCTGACTTTCTTTTTTTTTTTTATCAATTTACTGATTTGAATAAAATCTAAAACAATTGTGGATGTTTTTTTAAACTGGTTTAAGCATCAGTCGTATAAAGATATTTTAAAACACACAGTTGCTATGTCTCACTGCAAAACAAACAACTTGCACCTAAAATCTGAAAAAAAAGGGGATCCCACAGCTGCTCTTTTTTCCTGTCAAAGAGAAAATACTTGTTATAAGTATGTTATAGGTGTTGTAAGTATGCAAAAGATGGTCAGCATTATGATTTAATGTGATTTATTAAAGTGAAAACGAAGAAGACCATTCCATTTTGAAAGCTCCTGTATCATTATTTGGTATTTTTGTGTAATATCCCCTATAAAACAGTGGCATTATAAAAATGTGGCAAAGTCAGCTGATTTAGACTAAATTTGACTATACGGTAAATTATGTAACATTTCTAAAATGAGAAAAAACTTAATATGATCAAAAAATAATAATATTTTTTCCTTTAATTAATCATTTTCTTTATAAGAGGCTTCCTCCGACCAGATTGTAAAAAATGTGAGGGGCTGAATCTGCGGCGCTGTGACGACTGAAAGTGAAAGACAAATGCTTTTGTGGAAACAACCTGCAGTTTAGCAAATGTCAAAGAATCTTTTGTCATCGTTGAGTGAATTGTGGCTTTTGAGTTGAAAGATTTCTTTTGTCTTCTTTCTTTTCCATAAAATGTTATTTGAAAATTTTAAATCCATTATTTTTTTTTCTTCTCTTTTTTCAGCACCTCAACATGCAGAATCTTTATAACTGATCTGAGATTGAAGTCGACTTAAAAACACTCACCATTTCATCCTTGCCCAAATTACACACCTTGCTGTTCTCATCCGACCTCGTGTAGCTATTCTTGCAAAGTGCATAATGTTTTCTAAAACATCCTTTTAGTAAAAACACGCCTTTTCTTGTACTTTTCATAATCCTGCTGCTTTACCAACACTTTCCCTGGCAGAAGTCCCAAACTGCAGATGCTCCAAATATAATTGCTATTTTTCTGCTTTGTTAAACTTGAAAAGTTTCACACAAGAGAACTAATTTTAAATGCCAAGACACAAACTCTGTCCAAAGAAACCAAAAAAAAAAAAAAAGAAAAGAAAGAAGAAGAAAACCAATGTCAGAGCAACAGCTCAGATTTGTCATGCATCTGCAGAACAATGCTAAACACTTTAATTGCTATCTTTCTGCTCTCTCGGGTCATGGGACTCAGCTGAAGCTTGTTTAACAGCTGCAAGGTGTTACCGCCCCTAATGGCTCAATTTATAGGCACAGAGTCAGATTCCAATCTTCACATTTTATTTTCACTGTTAGACACCTTCTGAATCACATCGCTGTATTTAGGTCAGCCAGGCTGAGTAAACATACAGATCGCCCTTCAAAAGACTCTTGATCTTCTGTGTGGGCAGTGACGACTGCGCCCTGATCCTGTGATTTTATTTTTTTCCTCATGCACTGTTGTGTCACTTGTGCACAAATTATTCAGCTCACCAAGCAGATAACCACACATTGATCCATTATGCAGTCATATTAATCAAGCCAGTATGTTATGATGTGAACACGTGTCCCCAGAGGCATGACTTGCCCCCTCTGTATATCATAAAAGTCCCACACAACCTCCAGAGCAGACAGAGGGGAAAAGAAGGTGGTGAAAACAGCCTGTAAACGTCAGCGCCCAGGTTTAAAGCTGAGCAGGGAGGGAACCACCGTGTGTTAAAGCATCTGTTGCCTCTTTTAATGTCTTGCACGAGCAGCACTGTTACTGTCACAACCCATCTCACTTTTCATCAGTATCTTCCGCAGCAGAAAGGAGGATTGGATTGAAGCTATCTATAGCACCTCTGCAATCTGCTTTCAGCCCACACAAACACTTTCACTCACTTCTATGCAAACAATGTCCTGCTGACAAACCCACACAGAATTACATATATGAGATGTGGCTTTTAAATAACATGACTAATACTTTAATTTTTATTTAAATAAAGAAAACTCCATATTTGTGTTCCTTCAATGCTGCAAATAGGTTGTAAGAACTTGAAAAGGTAGTAGGAGCAAAAAGAAGCAGCAACTGTGGCCAAGAAAGATGTCAAAATACTTGACTACAAGCAACATGGAACTTTTCTCTTTTCCCTGAATTTAAGTCTGCATTTAAGTGAAATTGTTTCTGTTCCAGAAGTTGAGAAGATAATGTTAACTTTAATGCTTCCGGGTCAGGATGCAATTAAGTCTACTTTCAGAATGGGAAAACACTAAAGGGTTAGCATATAAAATGGGTTTGGGTCTCCTTTGAGTCAACCATAAAGCTGCAGCTCCTTCTTGATGCAAATGTTCTTGATTAGTATGGAATTAAAGAATTAGTGTAAACACTAAGGCCTTGCTGTAGGACCATATATCACTTGAAAAAGTGGTTTGCATGTATGAAGGGGGCAGTGGTTTAGGAAATTATTCCACACAAAGATGGCTCGTCCAGCTTTTTCATTCATTCAAAGGTCTCAGAACTTACTCTGCATTGCCTTGGGGAGAGCTGGGCTGCTAAATAATGGATGCAAAATAAGGAAGACATTTCCACTGCCTCAAATGTGAGATTTCTCCCTGCACTCATTAACTAAATTCTGCAGTGTCTGAGGCTTTGTGAGAAATCAGGTAAAATTAAAATGTACCATTATATCCATTTTTTTCCCCTTATTCACAAAAGCAATGTAAACAAATATTGGTGCTTTGTATATACAGTATATATACAGATTGAATTCTCCTAAGTTTCACTAGTTTCCTCAGCCAGCTCATATTAACATGCACAGACATCACACACAATTTGCTAAAATCAGAATGCATTAATGCATATTTAACAATAAGCTGTAAGCTACTGAAAATCAGTTTCTATTTTATTCTTCTTCAGGCTGTTTGTATGTTAATGCAAGATGTTTAAATAAAATTTTAGAATTTACTAATTTGCTATAAAATTAAATTTTGCACACTTTCTGAGCATTTAAATGTTTACAGTTGAATTAGTCAGACATTTGCTAAACCTTGGCATACGTCAAATCGTTTCTTCTAATTTTGCCATCATTTCTAAGTTTTAAAGTTTTAAAAGCCTCCTTGTCTTTGAGCTTCACTCCACTAATTTTAGATGGGATGTAGCCTTAGACTTCAAAATGATAATGCCTTTTTTTATGTTAACCATTTCCTAACCACTTTGCTAATTTGTTCCAGATCACTGTTGCCTTGATGAAAGCCTGCAGGCAATCTAAAAAAAGAATAAGAAAAAAAAAGAAAAAGAAAAAAACTTGGCACTGGGCAGAGCTGTTTCTCCCAAAAAGATAATAAACTGAAACAAAGAGCCAAAGTGGCCAAGACGAAACAATATGGAGGCATGCAGAAACCTTGTCAGCTACTTTGTGAACGGTTTGATTGCTTAAATAAGATTTTTAATTACAGAGAAAGTTTCTGAATACAAGCACAGATGTTTTCAGTTATTTGCATGTATCATTTCTTGTGTTTAGAGTTTCTGTCTATGAGTGCAGATTTATTTCTTGGGTCTCTTGGGGCTCCAAGCAAAATTTTACAGGGGGCCCCTCCAACCAGTGTTCATCGCCCTTTTATTTACAATATTGTATACTTGTAACAATGACAATGACATGTTAATAATGTTGTCTTTAAAGGTGTTGTTTTTACAGCATTAAACTCTACAATTGCACATTTTAAATGTTCATTCACAGCTTTCACGTCTTCTACTGCTTTCTACTTGTTTATTTACTATTTTCATTTAATTTAACGGGGCACTTAAATGTAGTTCCAATACAGAAGGTTAAACTATGTGCTGAAACCTGAATTATGACTGTTTAGAATTAGAGTTACAGCTAATACAGCCCATACATAAGTAGTTTTCATGGACATGGAAAATAAAATATAAACACCACTTGCACACAGTAACTTTTATCCAAGAACTTTTGTACTACATATCAGATTTCTGGCCTATAAGTTCTATAATTTAAAATTCAAGTCTTATGGCTAATTTTAACTAGACAGCTTTGATATTTGATATTATCCAAGTTATCTGTTTTTATTTTCAGCCTCCTGACACCCAGGCAGTCATCAGGAGGACAGACTGAGCTGCTCTGAGCTTAATTAGCTTCTGGATTATCTGCACTACTTACCACTTCTCTCTTCTTTACTGTTCCTGTTTTATATCTTCTCACTAAAACTTCTTATTTTTATAAACCTGCACCCTCCTGTTTGTTTAGACATACCAGTACTTGCAGCAAAACCGAGAGGTGGAGGGTGGGGCCCCTTTGAGGACTCCTGTGGTGGTCAGCCACTGTCATCGCAAACTCTCCTCAGTGTCACTGCTCTGTCTTCATTTAAAGCTAGTTGGCCCCTGGAGGTCGCCTTCTGGCTCGTGGGCCCAACCATTTGCCTGGTTTGCATGTTGGCAAGCGGCGCTTCTGCATAGGTGTCTCGGACAAGAAACTGAGCCCCACACTGTGTTATCACACTTTCTTTTATCAATACTTAAGACACAGAACAAAATAAGCAAATTATATGTAAATAGCTTTTAGCGGTCAACTAAAAAATCTATTTACAAATCCAAAGGATGAAAACCGTTATCCATCATTATAAATCAAAACTGGAGTCTATACAGTAACATTTCAACATGCAAATGGAGCAGCTTTCTGTAATAATCCAGATACATACAGATGAGTTATGTGAGGACTGTGTTTGCTGAGGCTAATGTTATTTCAGGCACACAACATAATTCCTCATATTTAATTAATCTGAACCTGAAATTTGACGCATTTTTCATAAAGGAACCCTTGTTTCTCAGGCTCTAATGTGATGTACACTGCAAGACTTTTTTTCCAACTCTGAGCCAGAACTATTTTTGTAAGTGAGAAGATGGATCTTTCTTTTTCCTTTTTTTAGTCATGGTAGAAGTTTACTCTCAACACCTCCACACGAAGAGAGAATGTGTCACATTTAACACTTTACTTTGAAACAGTTGGCTGATCAAAAGAGCTAAAAAAGAGAAAAATAAGAACTCATCTGTGATGAGCAATTATTTAAAGGCTCCCATTATTATCTCTGAATTTATTGGAAAGACATCCTTAATCGCCTTGATAATAACAAAAGATAAACTGAGAATAATCCCACCAGTGGAGGTCTTATTAATAATAAATGCTCAAACGATTGAGGACATATGTGGTAGGATTCAGTTTGCAAACTAAAGCTTTCAGACTAAAGTGTGTCTAACTTGTTTAAACGACAAGCTATATTACATTATTCTGTTTTACAGGCTCCCGATTATCTTGGTGAATTTGGAGGCTGGAAAGATGAAAATGAATTCATATGCAGAGGAGTGATAAAGAGCCTGTTAAATAACAACATGTTCTACTAACTAATGTTCTACTATTCTGTTTTACCAACTCGATGGTCTCATCATGTAGAATGTGACTGTGGTTTGCATCATGAATAAAACATTATGTACAGTAGTGGCACATGGTCCTCATTCCTCAAATGAGGAGGACACAGACTAGGACTACAGTAACTAGGCATGAGTTTATTTAAAAAGTTGGCGAGCTTAGCTTTTATCAGTGGCTAAAATGGAAGAAGGTTTCATTTTTATACATAATACATTTAATGTGTAGTTTTTCTGCTTGTAGTCTGTACAACTGAACTTTGTGAATAGGAGAGTACTGTACTGTTCCTCCTTCTCACTATTCCCCGTCTCACACAGTCAATGATGTCCTATTATCCAATCTAAGAAAACTAACAGACAAGCTGCTTTTCCTTTACATAAGTCACAAGTAATACATGATGCTATCTCACACATAATATCAAGCCTACTTATATCAAAACAATTGATCAGTCTTCTTCCTGAAGTATTACTCTGGCCCTGTTACTTGAAGTGTTTGATCTTCAGTATTGCATAGGTTTATAATTAGATTTCATTAGCATTGCATAGGTTATGACTATATTTAGCTGCAGCTGTAGTAGTCTGCTATCTGTTAAGATTCAGTGACTTCTAGGCTCTATATATGGACAGGGTATAGGTTTCTTGTAAGGGTCCATATATAGTGTCTTATGTTTCTATTTGCAAGTCTCATGAGTGGTTCCAGATATCAGCCTAGGAATTTTCTTTGTTTGTAAGGAGAGCTGATACAGCCAGTGGGATTCTCTACAATTGGCCCAGAGACCTCACAAATTTCTACAGATCTGTTTAAGATGTCACTTTTTGTAATAAATCTCACTATTAATCTTCAGGCATCTGGAGCTTTTTTTTTTTACCTCCCAACCATCTTTGTCACATCATCTGCTTCAAGAAATTCACATCAAAATGGCATCACTAACTAAAAAGAAGATCACTTCATACTCCTTTGCAGCAACTTGAAAATGAATAAACAAAATGCAACATAACAAATAAAAACATCTAACTGGTTAAAAATCCCAAAACCAGTTACTACAGCTACAACAGAAATAATTTTAGGTTTGTATTTTAGAAAAGAAAATGTGATGACAGCTAGAAGACAAGGGATGTTTATTTTAGATGCATCACGATACAGATGTGGGCGATTCAGAATCGATGTAGAAAATGTTAAAAAAAAAAAGAAGGAAAACAGCAATTAAACTCTAAATTAATAACAAAATGTTGAAGGCGGAACTCAAAATTGCACAAGTGTGGCGCTCGAACTGTCTGTGCCAAGCATGTAACAGACACGATGGCGGGGCGTAAAAACCGACACCACCTGCGTCAAAAGCTAGCGTGTAAGAGCATTTTGGTTGCTATGGGTACTTTTGTTTGCTCTGAAGGTCTGCTTCATGTTTGTAGGTGTGAATGCAGAAACAAACTCAGATGCAGATCAAAGAAACATAACTCTCAGTTTGCTTCAAGTGAACCAAATACAGGAAGTGGACCACAATAAAAAGGGCACTGTGGGTTTAACGCGGGGCATTGTGGGTAAACACAGCCAACATATATGTCTTTGTAGGATGATAGCTCGTGGTCAGATGCGGAATGAGACCTTGGTAAAGGTTCTGATAGAAATATGATCAACTCTTGACCACTAGGATTTGATGCAGCTGCATGTTGTGCTCTGATCTGGTGGAAACAGAAGTGTTTCTGCATTAAGCAAGAGATGAAGGAGTTTTCTTCTTCAGTGTTTGTCACAACAAATGTGAGAAAGCAGTTACACGTTTCCAATTGAAAAGCAAAAAGTAACTGTTTTATAATCTCATCACAGCCATCTGAATTTTCATCAAATTGTGAGGTGCCTAAAGATTCCCACCCCCATAAGAGACGTGTTGTTGAAATTAAGAATAACTGTTTGTGGCTGAAGTTAAAATAAAGAAAATATCAGTATGTGAGGGAAAAAAAAATGAACTTCCTGTGAAGTTTTTGTATTTAGTTCTTATGTGTGGTAGTCTCAGATCGGTTTGTTGTGTGAGCATTCAGACTAGCTACAGCGAGCTGCTTCATCCAGTAAAAATGTGCTTTAAGTCTTGTTATTTGTGGACAAATTCTCATTTGTATGGTTGTATAAAGCAGTCAGAAAACTCAAAATTTAGGCATTCTGAAAAAGAAAAATGGATCGTTCCATCCCATAAAAATTAAATTCCCAAATTTGATATTTGATTCCTGCTCCCACAGCTTCCCCTACAGCATGTCTTACTGGCCTGTAAGTCAGCTTGGCTTCTTTGTTAAAGTGTCTGAAAAAACAATGAGGAAAAATATTTAGGATTCTACACTAACCTGTTTCAGGGTCACATTGGTGCTCACAGGGATCCAGCAGGCGTCTGCCACACAGCTCGCTCACCCAGGGTCCGCTGGCATTCTGCTGGTGATACAACAAGATGTGGGCCGGGTTGAGCCAATCTGAAGCGTCCAACTGGCTTCCCTGCAGCAAAATGAATCTTGAACCTGAAGAGGACAGAAGGGCGGAAACGGTTGGATAAAATGGACAAGACAGGAAGATGGCAAGATGACAGGAAGTGAGAATAGCAGGGCCAAAAAGAAAAAAAAAACATCTGCATAAAAGAATATAAATGAATGAAATGAAATGAATGAAATGAAATGAAATGAAATGAAATGAATGAAAATGAAATGAAAAATACTTTATTAATCCCAAAGGGAAATTCAATATTGTAGTAGTAGTAATTTTTTTTTTTTTTTTTTTTTTTTTTTTTTTTTTAAACAATCACATTAATTAATTAAGGGCTTTGTTCTTCAGCCTGATAGCTGCTGGAAGGAAGGATCTTCTGTATCTCTCTGTCTTGCATCGGACTTGAACAAGCCTCCCACTGAACACACTCTGTTGTTTCGTCACGGCGTTGTGTAGAGGGTGTGAAGGATCTTCCATTATCTTCGTCAGCTTGTACAGAATTCTTTTTTTGATGATCAACTCCAGCGGCTCCAGAGTTACTCCAAGCACAGATCCAGCTTTCTTGATCAGTTTGTTAATTCTTTTCAAGTCTCTGGTTCTGATGCCGCTGCCCCAGCAGATTGCTGCAAAGCTGATTGCACTTTCAACAACAGACCTGTAGAACATTTGCAACATTTTGGTGCAGACGTTAAAAGATCTCAGCTTCCTTAAGAAGTAGAGTCTGCTCTGACCTTTCTTGTAAATGTACTCAGTGTTGCTTTTCCACTCAAGTCTGTTGTCCAGCTGAACTCCAAGGTACTTGTATTCCTCCACCACCTCCACCTCCTCTCCCATGATGGAAACACTTCTATGTGTGTTCTTGTTCCTCCTGAAGTCAACAATCATCTCCTTTGTTTTCTTGGTATTCAAGATGAGATGATTGTCACCGCACCATTTCACAAACTGACCGACCAGTTCTCTGTACTCTGCTTCTTGTCCATCACTGATACACCCAACAACTGCTGAGTCATCAGAGTATTTCTGCAGATGACAGAACTCAGAGTTGTACTGGAAGTCTGAGGTGTACAGCGTGAATAGAAATGGTGAAAGTACAGTCCCTTGTGGTGTTCCAGTGCTGCTGACCACCATCTCAGACACACAACCTTTCAGTCTCACAAACTGTGGTCTGTTTGTGAGGTAGTCGTAAATCCAGGTGGTTGTGGAGGGATCCACCTGGAATTTCTGCAGCTTCTCACACAGCAGAGCAGGCTGAATCGTATTAAAAGCACTTGAGAAATCAAAGAACATGACCCTCAAAGTGCTGCCTGACTGGTCCAGATGAGAGTGGGCTCTCTGAAGCAGGTATATGATGGCATCTTCAACCCCAAGCCCATTACGGTATGCAAACTGTAATGGGTCCTGAAAGGTGTTCACCTGCTTGCTGAGGTGAGCCAGTAAGAGTCTCTCCAGGACTTTCATGACGTGAGATGTCAGGGCGACTGGTCTGTAGTCTTTTGGTTCAGCTGGTTGTGGTTTTTTAGGCACTGGAACAAGGCAGGATGTTTTCCACAGCACCGGGATTCTTCTCTGACTCAGGCTGGTGTTGAACAGGTGCTGGAGAATCGGACATAGCTGTTTTGAG